>NW_009232064.1:0-20524 GCF_000690835.1 Fulmarus glacialis
ATAATACAGGGTTTGCTATTATTTGATATGTTTAGTAGTAGGAAAGAAATAGGAATTCTTACCAAGGGAGGTACCATCCAGTCTGAGTAAGTGTATTGTAACTTCTTTGCATTTGGATTCAGGATATCCTGTCTGTAATAACTTCAAATACCAGCTTCATGTTCCTATTCAATTTCCTTCTACTTTCTATTGTCCTACACACTCGAGAGGGTCATGAAATTCTCTTGGTGGAGAAGATACAGTTTAACTTGTCAGATTTCTGATAGGACATTATTTGGAGGAGCATCTCCAAGGAATTTTCCGATCTTGTTAACTCTGATCTTGCAGAAACATTATTCTATCTAAAGAGAGGGAAAGGTTCCGACTGACTTGACTGATATTTTATTTCCAAATTGTTCCATTCAAGAGAATATGATTACTAAAGATTATTTTCAGAGGAAAATATTACTCATTGTAAATTATAGCATGGGAATTTGGCCTATATTCTTAATATTTCTCCTTTTGATGGGAGGGAGGGAAAGGCCATAAAAATGGCAAACCTGATCACACCACTGTGATACTTCTCACAGGAAATACTTTCTACAGATATTAATGTCTAAATGGTGAATCTAAAAAAATTCATTTTTCCTACCCAAACTTTTCAGCATTTGAGTGAGATATGATGTTGTTTGTCATATTTTGGTGTATAATATGACTTACTACACTCTTAAATAGCTACATAATCTGCCTTCAGGGCTGTATTTCACTCACATCAAGTGTTATGTCAGGTGATTCCAGAAGCAGTGAAATAAAAAGTACTAGAAAAAAGCAGAAAGCTAGTCTGCTTCTCTGTTTTTTTTTATAATCATGCACTAAATCTTTTCTGTAGTTGAATATACAAGAGAGCTATTACTTCCATAGAAAAGCAGTGGAAGCTGAAGTACACACTGGGAGAAGCAAGTGCTAGTCATCCACTCTTATCACTTGCTCTGTGACCTGATGAATCCTTGTTCTGTACTTTTAATCTGCTGAATAAAAACCCTTTAATAGCTGTTGACAGCTGTTGTGTGCTTCATGCTTGCACTTAAACAGTGAGAAATGCAACACTTCTGTCGTGGTTTTATGTTCTGGGTATGAGCATATTAAACAAAACAAAACAAAGCAAAACAAAATTAAACAAAAAGTTTAAAAAGCCTCTGAGTGAACCAGCAAGAACTGATTATATTGTAAAACTGAAGTTTTCCTGCAAACCAAATTTAACTGTACTGGGAACTTCCATCAGAACATTAAGTGATCCCTGAAAAGATAAAACTGGAATTAATCAGGGGTGAGCTAGTCAGATGGTTAGGCAGTAGCTTATTAAAGTTGTCAAATGACTAGAGATCAACATGTGATGTCACACTGGGAAATACAGCAGAACATGCAGCGTTGGAAGTAACAATTTATTCCCAAATTTGTTGGTATTTGTCCCTAAATAACATTGGTTTTGAAGTGGGATGAACGTCAGGACAGACGTAACTTACCATTCCCCCCAGAGCTTCATATGCAAATCTGAGCTGATAAATACTACCCTGCATGCCAGTCCAAATGGAGGTTCATTTTTTAATAACACTGATTTGTTGCAAAGGCAAGTTTCTGGAGAGACTTGCATTGAAACTCCGCAAAATTGGTGATAAGGATATTCCCATTAGTGAGCAAAGGAATTCAGATATTGAAATTTCTGGACTCTTGATGTTGACACTTGCTAGTATTGCCAGTGTAAAAAGTTTGTCAGGCATTATCTTGTGTTACAGGTGTGTCAAATATCTGACTAACAGATCTTAGTAGCAAACAAACTAGGAAGCTTCTAGACAGGAAAGTACGGGCATCTGGGATAGGATAGGTCACCAGCATCCTTATAAGTGTGCAACTGCAATTCTCAACCTTTTCAAACTATGATTAGTCATCTAATTGTGCGTCCAAATTTAGTTGGTGCATTTTGCATGCATAATTAATTGATTTCCTGAAGATCTCTCCTAATTTTTAATTACTGCTGAAGCTAGCGTTAAATATTGAGTGAGCCAGTCTGCACACCAATTTCCTTTAGAATCTGGATGTAGACAGCTTGTGACAAGCATGAGTATTTGTGGAATACAGAAACTGGCTGCTGTCTAGGCTGGGATATGTGAACTTGACCACGGGTTCAGGTTGATTCACTTACTGTCTGACTGAAGAGAAGTCATTCAGTCTTAATTGGTTACTGAGGCATTGCTCAAATATTGACATAGGAGGAAAACTTTTTACATTTAAAGAAACTCTTCTGAAGCTCATGCCGTTTACACCTATAATTATACAAAGATGTAAAAACATAATACAGAGTGACAGAAACTCTTATCTAATCTGATTTTCAGTGCTGAAATCAGAAACTGGATGGCAGTGTATCTGCCTTGTTCTGGTGTATATTTCCATACCTGGTTAATCAGATGAAAATCTCTGCATGCAACAATTATCTGAGCAGCAATACCACTGAGGAGCTTTGCCCAAGTAAGGACTTAGTGTTTTGGCCCACCTCTTTCCTCTAATCCATGCTGCTTTGTGAATATGAGGAATTTTTCCTTTAGGTGTACATCCCAAAACTCCACAGTTCAGTCAATATACACTGAAAACAGTAGTAGCACTAAACTGGTGCTCGTTGTGAGAGAGCTTTGCATTTTGCTAACAAAAAGGTCACAAATTTGCTGAATATGTCCCTATTAGCAACACCCTATTTCATTCTCCTTTCTCCATCATCTAACAACAAATGGCTTTAATAATAGCTTTGCTGCTGTGTTCCAATTTTCATCTCAGTCTCTGCTCTGCTTCTGTAGAGCAAATCTTAACAAACCAAAAATGCAGGTCCTAGCTCCATTTTCCATTTGTTCTTTCTTGCTTTGTTAAGTTAAACTCTTAGTGTGTAAATTATCTTGAATACGCTCTACTAGCCTTTTCCAAAGTGTTGGTCAAGCAGGAGATCACAGGAAAATATTTTTCACTTGTATGGTTTCTTCTTAACATCCCAAAGAACTTCACAAAGTTTGACTGCGTTAAACCTCCTGCATTGTAGGGGGTGAATGTTCAAACCCCAAGGAAGTAAAAATACGGAGAAGGAATAACTGATCCCATCATGTGCAAGAGAACTGTAGGTAAGGTTTAGTTCATATAATTACCAAATGATTTACATATATTGTATATTCCCAAGACTGAGATTTCTGTACTGGGATGTATTTAAAGCAGACTTTCTCTCTATAATCAAACATGCATTTTATTTTATCGCCACTGTGGTGGTAGATGTTATCAGTAGGGTCATAAAGGGGCTAGACAAATTTGTGTGCAACAATGTCAATAAATGGACATTGAAAGGACCAGTCTGGGGTGTCCTGTCTAGTTTTTCTAATGCAACAGGTACAGATATCGGGTGAATACAAAGGGAACGAAACACAGAAAGTGATCAAGCTCATGTGTTTAAATAGGGTTTCCTATTGCTACTGCCAGACACAAGTTGTTTGGCCACAGAGACTATTGGGCTGGCCCAGTAAGGCATTTCCTCTGTTTTTATGCATAGTTTCTTCCTGTTGATAGGGCCAACACCAATCCTTCTGTTCTAAGTAAAAAATCTGACTTAGGTATTACAAAAAGTATTAAAGGAATTCTCTTTTCTTGTCTTTTCATGAATGTACCACATATGCTTGTCACTTAAACTTACCAAATATTCTGATTTGAATTTGGTTTTTAAAGAAACTGTGAGAAGTGTTCAAACAAAAAGTTCAGTAAAGGTTTGTAGGTTTTGTTTTGTTGTGGTTTTTGCTTTTTTAAACTACACAAGGTCTTTGACTGAAAGAAAATCCCAAGCTTTAAACTGAAAACTGATTCTGTTTTTTAAATGAATGCCTCATCATGGCTCAAAATGATTTTCTGTTCATACAGATGTGGCTAGTAAGTCTTTCCTTCCACTCATCTTTTGTGCTGGTCTATGTTCTTTTCACTCTGCACCTCACTTGTACACTCACTTGTCTTTAAAGAAAATTATATCCATTCATGGTTAATTATATCCTTCTAATAGAAACCAACCTTTAAAATAAATGGAGACCTCCTTTGAGCCACTTTTAACTTGTTCTTCAAACTGTAAAATCTCCTTTGTCCTGCCATGGAGTTTCAAAATTGCAGTAACAATTATTGATTATTAATATAGTCTTCTATATTCAACCCTTACGTGCACACTATTACATTTTTCTTTTTGATCTTTATTTTGTTGATTATTTACTGTGTTCAGCTGCCATATTTATGCATTGGTTTATAATTTAGCAGAAAACACGTGCAAGGTGTTATGTGCCCTCGTAACTCTATTGATGAAATATATACCACATAAAAAAGCGGTATCTTGTACCGATATTCCTCAGTCTTTCAGTACGACCAAGAATATTTACTATGCTATTAAGACCTGCAGTGTCAATTCTAACTGACATAAGAGTAAGACTGTTAATATATGTAGAGGATATCATAATAGTAGCTCCATCAGAAGAAGCTCTGTTAGTTCAAAGGCAATAGCTTATTTAATAAATGCAAGTAATAAAAAAGTGTAAAAAGTCAGTTTTCTTGTTTCAAAAACCAATAGTATGACATGATTTTGGTTGAACTTTCCAAATACTGTAGTAGAACTAACTTGGGAAAAGTTCATACTTGAAGTCAAACTTTGCCTGCAAGGGTTGAAAGCTTTTCCACATGTATAATAGATATAGCTATACTAATTTCATCGTTGGCTTTAGATATTTGACTTTAACCATGTAAGAAGAGGGACTTGTCCAGGTGTTTTATGTGACTGTGGGGTTTTGTGCTACAGAAAATAAAGTTTGTCTTGCTATCTGGTTTGACTCGCTCTCTTAAATTCCAGACAAATTCTAGTGCCATTTTTCACACAAAATACAATTTTACATCCAGCAGCATGTGTAATTTAAGCTGATGGGTCCATCTGGGCTTCCACTCAGTGCAATTATGAGATTTGGGATGTAGTTCTCTATGATGACCAAAGAAGGGATACTGCGTAAGAACCACCATTCTTATGCATAACTATCTTTGCTACGCTTTTCAAATACACAACCTTTATTCTGAGTTTGCAGAGAATCCTTCTGGAATGAGATCGTGTCTGACTGATGCTTCTGCTGCAATAAATACCATGCAATGTAAAAAACTATGGAAATGTGATCTTTTTTAAAAGCTCTTTAGCAATGTTTTCAGTTATAATTTTTCTTTGTGGTGTCTTCTAATTTCTGTTTCTAACATATAAATCCATTAGTGTAGCATTATGGAAATGTTGCTGAAGGGAAGTTTTGGAAACTAATTGCAAGATTTTCTTAACAGCTGCTGCTGGTTACACAAATCTGATTCTGCTAAATTAGGAGAGGACTATATGTCCTGCTAATAATGCATCCCCAACCAGCTCTTTCCACACAGATTGGACCACCAGTTGCACACTGTGGTTGTGACAGGGTAAGGCATGAGGAGAGATTTATTTAGATACATTCCATGTCGTATAGAAATCTATAATATATTTCAAAGATTTCTGAAGTCAGATTCTTAAATCCTTCTTAAAGCTTCTGAAATCAGATTACTCTTCCCCCTCATTCAAACACAGCCATGAACAGAGGTTTCATGTCCTTAAGAAAAAATGCTGTATTGTACAACCCCATGAAATTCCTTACTAGAAATAAAATACAATTTCAGAATGAAAACCAAGAGACATCATGTGCAAAATTAGTATTCAAAAGAAAAGGTATTTAAAAACTGAAAGAAAAATACTGCCCTTGCTATAGCTACTCTTTGTTCTTTTTTTTTTTTTTTTTCTTTTGTCTGGAATATGTAAAGTTAAGTGATCAATGGCAAACATATACCCACTGTTTAGGGTGAAATTATTAGTCCACCTCCTAGACCCTCTCTCTTCTCAGCCAATAAGCATTAACTGTTTTTTTGTCTGGTTGATTTTCTGCAGCCATTTCTTACCTTTGAACACTGGATAATTGAATTAAGTGACACGGACACAACACTGTAAGAACTGATTCAGAACAGTTAGATTACCTTACATTCAAAAATTAAAACAAAATTTGGTGTGATTGTGAGTTCATGTACATGTCCACACATACTCTTTCATATCTGTAACATGTATATAATTGCTTTTAATTATAGGACAATATGTCCCGAAGAATAACTTTAAAATATTATTTTCATTTCAATTTCCTACCTTAATATTACTAAAATATTACATCTTTTCTTCATATGAGATAGAACAGTAAAAACAGGGACCACTAGTGCCCATAATATTACTGACACATAAGATACATCAAGAAGTATATGTGTGTATGCGTATATACATGCATATTTGTCTACTCTTTTGCTTGTTCAATTCAGTGATAGAACATCTTTACGGGCACAATCTGCTTGTTCTTAACCTAGTGTGTTAAGGACCTCATTTTTAATCTGGAAGCTCCTTGTGATAATGTAATATAGCTAGATTCAATCTTGTCCCAAATAATGTTTTCCTTTACTTTTCACAATATTCTATTCATTATTTTGAGGGCTGGGCAATATCAAGCCAGCCTGTGCTGAACAAATGTGACTAAAGCCTCTGCTCCAAGGAGCTAGCTTATAATGTAAATAGAGAAACAAAGAACATGTTCTATTATCAAATAATGCAATGCCTTACAAACTTAGTATTTATTTCAGAGGCATGACCTTAAAGAAGTAATTTGACTTCACAAAGATGTTTCCATGTACTTAAGCTGATGTGTCAGAGTCGAGGATTCACACTGACAGGAGGTTGCTGGCAACTTTAGGTTTATATTTCTGAATTAGGAATCAGAAACATGCTACAGATTCTCTAATCCATTTGGCAAATTGAAAAGTCAGCATTTTATCTTCTGATACAGCTGTAAAAAAAGAAGAATGGAAACTGTCTTGTGTTTGCTTTTAATTTCTGCACATTCTAAACATTAACAATGTCCTGTACATTCTAAGTAATAGGGAAGTATTACAGTAAATAAGATTCTTTCATTGGTGAAAAACATCTATATCTGTCAAACAACTTCTGAAAGCTTCTAAGATATGATTAGAAATGCAAATATTTCAGAGGATTTTATTTTTAATACAGTGTAAATAATTTTACACACACACAATTATATACCTATGTATGATGCTAGATGATCATACACAAACAGTGCAACATTTTAATTTTATAAAGAAATATAGTACAACTTTCTGATAATAAGCAGGCCAAATAACTGGAATTCTATTTTATCTCAGTGTTTTAGTGACATGCACTGTGTTTTCATCTGGAATGCCAGGGGTACTACACAGATCAAAATTCTCAATATCTACTCATCTAAAAAGGTCATTTGTATTTGCTTCAAGACTAAGATTAGATGATGAAATATGTTTATTGGTTAAATCTGAAGTCCAGGAGCATTTAGAGAAGGACATCACAAAGTTTTCCATGGGTATATTTTGGCAATGAAAGCCTGCAGTATTGGAAACGTATGTTGACCACTAGTAACAGTCATGAACCTTTCTCTACAATTTCCCCAATTTTAAGTACGATGGCAAATTAGCAGAGACCAATCGCCAAAATTAAAGAAAGGGGAAAAAAAAGGATGTTTCTACAGCAGAAGTCAGTGAAAGACGGTACTTCATGACTTTTGATATTCAATTCATGATAATCATTAGCCACAGCCAGGACTTACTGAATGGATCTGACCATGCTACTGTTTGTTTTTCTTTGTCAATACTTTATCTGAGCTTTTGGAAACTTCTCAGAAAGGAAAAGAGTACAGCTGAAAACTAAAAGACTAAACTTGCTTTACATGAGCAATAATTATAGAATTACCTTAGACTGATTAGGTGAGCATCCCAGAGCAAAGACCTATAGATCTGGGGACATATTTAGTTTCAGTATCACCAAATCCCTATCATGAATATTAGTTGATTATTATTGCTTTTAATTTTTATAAAGTGAGTGATTCCCATAATAAAAGTTTTGTTCAAAAGGTACGAAAATATGCCTGGTGGAAAATCATTTACTATATCCAGAATGAATGACAGTGCGTTACAGATACTCATTTGTATATTCCCTCCCTTTTTTTTTTTTTGGTGTAAAGAACTATTATATTTTTTGACAGTCACAACAAAAGAACAAGTGACAATATTTGAAGTGTTATAATTATTCATGACTTGGGAGGAAGAAAGCCCTCTTTCTCTCTCCATGTTCGCAGGCCCTCCAAAGCATGCACTGTTAAATGATCAAACATTCCAGTCATACTTAGGGAACAATTTAATGTGTTCTAAAGTCAACGGGAATCTTTCCACTACTCTTTGCATTAGCTTGTTAGATCATAGAGTTTTTAGGATAGGGATTGTCATTTCATTAGGCACAGGCCATGCAAAGCAAATATGATCTCAATCTTGATTACTTAGTACAGATAGATACAATTATAGAAAATAGTAGTGGGTTTTCAATCCAATGTGTCAATGTGTGGCCTATGTGAGGAAAAAAAAAAAAAAGAAATAGTAATCCTTTAAAATATTTCCCTTTTTTCTTCCTCTTTTCAGTGCTAGGTGAAATCCCAGCCTCCTTTACACTAACTTGCCTTTAGTACTGGCTTTAATAGTGCCAAGATTTTTCCAAAAATATCAGTTTAACAGATAATCCTACATGATTTTATTTAAGGTAATTTGATACTATAACATTCTTCAGTCTTTGCTAATTGATTCCCATTGGCTACTTTCTAAAAAATATTTGACTAAAACACAATAAAATAAGTGTTAAATACTGAAAGGTAGATGAAATTATACAAAGGATTTTAAAATACTTCAGGCTTGCAAAAAATCCACAGGATTTCTATAGGTTGGATCTTGTTTACCGGCTAGCACCAAATCTTTACTGTAAGGTATATCATCAGTTTTCTTTTTTTTCCATACTCAGAAGAAGTATAATCTATCAAAAGAATATGCCTTTTGCCTGGAAGTCTAAATATTTTCAGGTCAATTGATTCACATCTATTGCTTACTGTGTGTTATTAGGTTAGTCATCTACTGACAAATGTAACAAACACAGATTCCAAATAAGATTATTTTTATATCACTGTTTACAAATCTGAGTTCTCAGCTGGGATTAGGGAGATTAGAAAGCACAAACCATTAAAAAAAAATCATGAAGATGTGTTAGCTTGTGGCAAACCAACAAATCTATTATCATCTTTAGTTATCTTGTCTGTGTTTAGAACAGAAAAGTTGCCTATGGCTGAAATTACTCACTAGAGACAAACAGTAGACACACATGGCATGTCCATATCTTGCACAATGTTCAACATACAAACTGGATTTTGGGTGCTAGCTGGATCCAGCTGGCCTCTAGCACAGCCTTAGGTCTTATGTCATCTGCACTGACAGACAGAAATGCCCAAGGAGCTGCTCTACCAGAAAGAATCACTCAGTGCTCACTGCTCAAGCACCTTCCACCTCTGACATACCATCACGACGCCTGGAGTTGGCAAAAAGTCAATGTTTGCTTGCATCAAGATACTCCTGTCTGAAGATATCGTTCAATTCTTTTACATTGCCAGACTGACGCAAGTTGTATTTGTGAGGGGCAAAGCCTGATTCCAAATGATTTAAAACGTGTCTGCAATAAGAATGTGATGCTCCCACAGCTAATCAAGTCAAGTCCAAAGGGATCCATAAACGAGAGGTTTTTGCCTTATTCACTCACAGCCCAATGTATAAAGGTAAACTGTTGTAAACTGTTGTTATAACAAAATTTGCCACTTATAACAGTGAACGCTAGTCTCAGTTAACAGAAAAACGGCAAACTCTGAAAACTGAGGAACAGATGTGCTACCCATTCTGTTGACCTTGCTATGATATGGCAGCACCTCACAGAGCGGCAGAACAGACAGCTGTATGTAATAACCTCCTGAATAATCAGATCCTGTAAGCCAGAACACTTAGAAACCACCTTCTGAATAGACCTAAACAGCTGCTTGTATTGTTCAAATGTATCAGCTGCTATTTGAAAACTTGCTTCCTCCAAACCAAACTTGCAAGTGAACACTCATTCTTTTCAATTTTCTGTGACCTTATCAAGTCACACCACACTTCATGTAATCTCAGGGCTTCAACTTGATTGGTTCTGTTTATTTATTTATTTATTACTCCCGTAGGTACTTAAAAGCCCAGCTACACTGACTTCACTCTGCAGGTTAAGCAGGAGTAACAATGGAGTCCACTGAGAGCTAAGCCACCGCTTTCTTTGGAGTCCTCTCAAATTATTTGGCGATAATACCCATTGCTAACATAGAGTGCCACTACAGTATTACCGTATTCACTATGATTTCCCAAACTGCAAAGGTCAACCCATGTGGAGACACAGCAGCAGCAGTGTCAACGTTAGCTGTTATTTTACATTTCAAGGAATCCAAGTTTAAGAAATTATTTATGTATGTTATCATCTTCAGAAATAGCCATCCAAAAAAGCAGGAGACAAGCTTTTTTAAAGTATTGAACCAACAGTTATTCAAAATGTGTAGGAAAATTATATGCACACTGTTAACTTTTGACAGAATACAGCATTTCTTTCCCAGCTTGCTAGCTTAACTGACTTAGTTGAAGTAAAGAGGCAAACTACAATTTTTCCCACCTTTGGTCTTGACAAGTGCACTTTTAGAAGTGGGTCACAAAGTGTTTTGTGAGACATGTCAAATAGTGATAGAAATCCACCACCTTCACCTCGCTCTCTTGAGTCCAGTGAGTGATCAAGGGGTGCTGAGAGACAGTAACTGCATTTGATCATAGTGGATTGTTTTCACTCACCCTGCCGGCTGCATGGAATGACTGACAACCATACAAGGAAATAATAAGTGCTAAAAGGGGCAATGATATGTTAGGAGAAAGGAAAAGAGAGAGCCATAAATCACTCTTTTGTTAAAAATAAATTTGTAGGTGATGGTTGTGATAGTTGGTTACCACTTTTCAAAAGCGTTTTTACTGTAATCTTATGCAGCTCCGCTTCTGCCCGCTGCACCCTCCTGTTACCTCCCATATTAAATACATGTAATAAGGGCTTCAGAGTAGACACAGCCTTTTTTATGTGATTGTACTAAACCTCACGGGATGAAACTGCAACACATATAATTGTTAATGCAAATAAGATATCAATTAATATTGCAACTTTATTAATAGTATGAGGTCAGGAAGGGCAGGTGATGACCAGTTAAGCCTGTCATTCAGGATGGCATTTTTGCGCAGGTCGCCTTTTTTAACAGGATAATACAACACATCTTTTTTTACAGTCCTGTAGAACACACTGTCTGTGTTGCTGTTTGACAAAGAATTAGGAGATTTTTTTCAGATGGTCTGGTCTTAGATGTATCCTTCCCTCTCCCTTTCTCAGGCTGTCACACGTGTGTAGACATATACGACAAAGAAACTACGCAAGCTTGACTTTTCATTACTTGGCATGAATTTAACACAGCTTTAAGTCAAAGCAAGCAGCAGAGCCATAAAACTAATGCAACATATGGTTAAATAGGTGTTCTTAGTTACATTTGTTACATATAGCCATATTAGTTTTAAACATGTGTACTGTGATGGTGTCCGAAGACCCCTATCAAAGTTAGGACCTGAGTGGAGATAGATAAGAAAATAATATCTCCCAGAGAGTTTATATTCTAAATGTCACACAAGAAGATGAAGGCTGAGAAGGATATGACCTATAAATAAATGAACATGATGATGACTGACACAGTTTTATTTATTAAATATGTTTGTGGTTGCTGCTTTTCCCTGGATAACTCATCCTGAGGAATTATCTTACAAATTTGCTGAAAATAATTAGCAGAAAAAATATCCATGGCAGATGAGGCTTTGAAAGCTTTTGATAGATCCTGTCTAGGTCAGTGGAATATTTTGCCAATGAGGACTTTGATAGCACTAATGGAAGTCCACCTGAGCCCCTACTGATGATAATACTACCAGCAGACACACTGATAAATTATAATGGGCACAGCAGCAGCAGCAGCCACTCCAGAAACATCCTTAAAGTGAATTTCCTTTAATGGCTGGGAAGACAAATGGCTCACATTTTATCATTGGATTCCTCCTCTTTCAGAAAATTGCCAATAAACTTCCTGTTCTTAGCTGAAGATTTGACAGCGACTTGGACATAACAAATTTAACCCATTCAGTGGCTTTCATCTGTTTATTTATGTCAGTTATTTGTTCAAACTGTTCTTCTTAAGCCAACCAATCTTATGTCTTTTCATATCTGAAATTAAGATAATTTGTTTTTTAAATGGCTCACAAACTGAAGCAGTGTTTCTGAGGAGGTCAGACTCCTGTAATGTTGTTATTCAGAAGTGATTGCCTGTACTGTAAGTACCTAAATTCACGAGGTACTTCCCATTTAGATTTGAGAGTTTCTTTCTGGTCTTCCCAGACCCGCTCAGCGTGAACAGCTTGTACCTAACTCTTCCTAAACCCGGCCAGAACCCTAGAGCATTAACTGTGGGCATACAAACAAATGTCACCAAATTTATGTGGCTTAATGAGCTACCTCACATTGGCTGAGCTTCTGGGCTCTGTTAGCACTCTGATTTTCTTTCACTTAGCAAACAGTTGCAACAGCCACAGTTTGAGATGTTATTCCCCCATCCCAAGCTGTTTGCTCTTGTTCTGCTGCTGCAGCCAGCATGGCAGAACAAATATTCCTTTTCTCTTACAGGTTAGTTTAAACTCTTATTCACTGCTCATTTAATCTAGTCTGTTGCCTTAACTAAGTGGTTAACACATATGCAAACTTTTCTTCTGCTGATTTAATTTCAGGGAATGATGATCTCTGGCAGAGGTATGGCGCTAAAGCTGGAGCTAGTCTCACTAGTGTTTGTCTATAAACGCCCTTAGGTCTTTTAATTACAAAGTAAATCACATTACTGGGAATCTGTGTGAAGGAAATTGCCCCACATTTGGGATGGACTAACAACATGGTGATGAATAGGTGGCTCAGCTGACAGGTAGAACTTGGCAGTGTTCTCATAGCTTGGGGATCTCACCCTCAGGTCCTGCAAGTGACTTGATACTTGAGCCACTTTCAGAGAATATTTATGCATACCCAGATCTTCTTATGAAAGTCACTGTCAGAGACATTAATGCTTCCAGAATTGCCTGGTCACTATATAATAGCTCTTTTTGGCTCAAGCATTCAGTGAGAGAATTTAGGAGACTTCAATTCAATGCCTTCATCAGTCTGTGGAGTTTCAAAAACATATTATCAGAAGACTGCAGTACAATGGAGGTTACTTTAGGTAGAAAGCACTCTCCACATTCCAGCTGAAACTGTACTTTGGGTAGCAAAAGAAACAGGATTATTTTGGCCAGGAAAAGCATGAATGATATAATCCAGTGAGAAGGACCTTTGGAAATAGGTATCACTACTTACTACCAAGACCATCTTTTATGTAATTATTTTCTAAAGAGGAAAATAATTCCAACACTTCTGATCTTCTAATTGTCTCTGTAGCCCAAAAGCAGGAGACTTTCTAACAACTTCCAGAATGATTTTTGCAGAAAACTTGCTTGCCATTTGAAGCTTGTAGCTATAGTGTTTTTTTGAAGTCCACAGGTCTGTAAGCAACGTCTTATAGACCAGCAGTGTCAAGGGAGTTAGAGTTACCTGCGGAGCTATTATGTTTGGTTTTGAACATCCAGATCCGTAACACTGTGGCTGTAGATGAAACCTAAGTTGCTGAAGAGAGCTGACATGTGAATGAATGTGAGCTCTGACATTAGCGTTATGTATTTAGGGACTGTATTTCATTTCTCTTTGCTTTCATTTAATGGTATTTCTGCTCTCTTTCCTGTGCTATTCAAGTGCAGTTAAAGTTTAAGATGCACATACATACTGGTAAACTGTTTTTTGTTTCTTATACAGTGTTAGGCATATCCTTTTCTGTAATCCTTAAATTACGCTGTAAATAATTCTTTCTAATGTTAATAACTTATCAGTCTGTGTAGCCCTTTAAAACTAAAAAGGTTACACGAACCTTTTAAGGTCTGACTCCAAGGCACTTTGTGCCTGTATCTAATCTAAAAGAGAATGGAAGCAGGGGTGGATAACTAGCCTCTGGTTAGCTCAGTCTTTCATATCAATGAAAGTTACAGACCACATTTGTCAAGATCAAATCAAGATTTCTATGGGTATGTAGGGCAAACTGCACTTGCAGCATTTATGTGAATGGTACATGGAATTACCTCAAAGTATTAATCTGAATCAAAATCTAACCATATAAACCCTTAAAAAATGGGCTGGTTATATAGCACAGGGAATAATTAGGCTTATTATTGAAGAAGACTCAGTTTTGTCTATTTGCCTGTGGTAGGAGCTTTTTTAATGCTATTAATCATATTAACTACAGTAGCACTCAAGGAACCTGATTGCACTGTACCTGTATAATGCCTAACACAGAACATATAAGGGTCTGTCCTCCAAAGATACAGACCTAAATGGCAATAGGGACATAGGCTGTGAATATACACAGAGATTGTCTTGACTTACTATAGTTATAAATATCACCTCTGGCCTTGTGTTGTGTTGATTAGATGTTGTGGTTTCTGGGCAAAGTGCATGGGCAGAGCAAGTTTTCAGCTGTCCAGAATATATTCCACAGAAATATGCTGTATAAACTTTTTGCGTGTTTCCAAAAATGCAAAATGAGAATAACCATTAAATTAATCTCATGATTAACTTCACTGTGCTTGAGTGACATTTTGAAGATTAAAGACACTAGGCTATAGAAATGCTGTTATTGTGGTATTGTCAGATATTGATCAGGAGTTTGACTCCTTAATTAGGTCTAGTTTCAGATAAAGGAGGAACCTTGTTTTGAATGATCATGAATGCTAAGAGAAGGTATGCAAGAACTGGAGTCAGTTTCCAGTTCAGTGTCATCACTGGCAACCCATGAAGATATTTTCTTTTGTGTGTGAGATAAAGATAGAGAAGGACATTGATAACAGAGGGAGGGTCTTCATACAACAAAGTATTAGCTTTTTTCATCATTATTCTCTTTTTCTTGTGGAAAAAATCAGCAAAAACTAAGCATGTAAGACCTTAGTAAGGACCTCAATGGAAACATTAAATAATTGCAGGAAAAGTTTGCAAACACTACCTATAGTGAAAAATACCAATGACAATGGAACAGTTTTCCGTAGATGTTAGGAAACATCTATGCATTGTAAATAGGTCTCTTTATAGAATGATATGTGTATTAAAACTGAGAACATAGGTCACGCTTTAAGATGAGAAGGTGAATTTTTGTAAATCAGGGGAAAAAATGTTGAAATCATTATTAGTAACCAGGAACACGAGTTCCCAGCTCACATAGAGGCCAAGACCAAATGCGATCCTTGTGTAAATAAAACTGAGAGTTCAGAGTAAAATACTGCATTAATATGACTCCAATGACAATTCCATATCCTATTCCAGAGTTTATAGTTTTAAAAGGATATTGATAAATGGTGAAGGTTGAGAAAAGCCTTGCAAGGATGAATCATAGTCTGGAAAGCCTGCCTTGTAGTAAGAGACTAACAAAACAGAATCTAATTATCTCAACAATAAGAAGGTTAGAGGGTTGACTAATCAAGATCTGCAAAGTATGTAAGTTGAAAAAAGAAGTTAATACTAAAAGGCTTTCAATTTAATAGACAAGGCCAAAGTGAAGTTCGATTTTGTAAGACTACAAGTCGGGAACGTGATTTTGACAGTGAGAGTAATTATGTACTGGTAAAATTTACTCAGATGTTGCAGAATTTGCACAATATGAAATATTTACCTTTTTTTTTAAGGGGCAACTCACATACTTTAGTTCTACAGTAGCTAGATGGCTTTATGAAAAGAAAAGAAAATAAAACAAAACAAAAAACCAGACCCAACAAAAAACCAAACTGATGAAGCATTTAGCCTAAATGATATGAAAGATTTCTGTGGATAATTATAATGGTCTTTTCTAGCTTTGACTTTACACGAGGAAGTCCAGAGCCCAGTAACTGCTTCCACTTTTCCAGGACTGAAACATCGGCTCTGTTAAAGTCAATGTCTGTATCCCCCTTATAAAATTTAAGGTTGCGTCTCAGAAGTTGTATAAGTAGAAATTCCTGTATTTTGCTCTCTAAAAAAGACCTAAATAGGTGAAGTATCTTTCTGTACTATTATCTATGTCTACAATATTTTGGGTTTGGACCTTTCTTAAAAGGAAAAAATAGCACTAAAAGTTTTAGTAAAACATGCTAAGGAGAATGCAATTAGAGTGTAACTAAGAAGTCAAGCATGTATCATGGCAAGCATCCTATCTTTGGGAAGCTCTAGTGAGTATTTGTTCTCACAGTACACTATTCTGAAATTATCGTATTGGCCATGCAGATAGGACTGTACAGTATATTTCTGATGTATCTGGCATATAGCATAAACAGTAGTACAGTGAGCATTTCATTTTACTATAAATGAAAGATTTTGAATTTGAAAATATATATGTGATTTTTCTGGGTGGTATTTTTGTTAATCTGTATCATTTTATGTGAAAATAGTTACAGATCAACTTTTTTTTTTATCAGCAAACCGTAAGAAAATAAGTCACATGGGAAACAAATTTCTTTCTTGAAATTTAGTAAACAGCATTTTGGGGCTACTCAACTAGGAAACATTTACTATTGACCCAAATATTATTTTTCTGCAAGTTCATTTCAAAATTATCTCTCGATTTTTCCTGTTTACTTGGTGGACCTGGTGGACTCATTCTATTTCCTTTTAATTCCTTTCTGTTTTGCAGTTTGGCATGAATTTCTTCTGCAGTTCTCATTTACTTGAAGTCTTACAAAGGACTATGATTGCTATGTATTATCACCTTTGTACCCAGCAAGTGAGCTCATCCAGTAACCTGAGTAGAAGATTCATTGTGGATTTCAGTCTACTTAAGATGAGCCTTTTGCACCATGAAGCTAGTGAAAGATCCCATTCCAACTACATAAAGTGTATTAGGACCATACTGGTTCACCCTTGCATAAAGGGGAATGGAAGTCTGTTGGCATTATGCATATTTGAGTAAGAAGACCAAGCAGACAACAGGGAGGGGTAAAGAGTCAATTGCTGTTCATGCAATTGTAGAAAGCCCCTCTTGTTCTGCTTCAAGTTTGCATTTTTAATATGATTTTTTTGAATGAATAACTAACCAATCAAACAAAATTTGCGAGGCACTTTTTCTTTTCTTTGTCAAACAGTTATACTTTCTTGCTATTAATTTGAACATCAGTATGCAACACACTATATCTGATTTAGAAATGAACTCGTGGAAATTTTACAGTGATTGGACATGGGAGACCAAATCATGCCTCAGTTTGACTGACACAAAAAGAGGTTGCATGGGATGGAACCCAGCAGAGTTTGGCCTGTCTTCAGTCAGACTGTCATGTACTGTGATTTCTTTAGATTTCACTGTTTACAAGTAGAGTCAAGTTGGGTTAATACTAGAATACAATGCCTCCTTGTAATAAGGGATGGTGTTACTTAGCAAGTGGCATTCTTCTCTCTGAATGATTGCTCCTGGACTCCTGCTTGCTGTCATAAATATGCAGTGGATTGCTGCAGATACCCTCCCAAATAAGCCACAGCTTCCAACTGTACATTTAGCTTTCTGAAAGTTGTAAGAGGAAAAAAGTGCAGTCTGCTGTTCTGACCAAATGTCTTTTACTTAAATCCTTTGATCATACGCTTGTGTAGGGTCTATGGAAAGTTTAGCTTTATGGTTGTGTTTGTGAATATTTGGGTCATAGTTGCAAACATTAGTTGCAAACATTAGAGATAGTCCTTTCGTAACCTGTAATAAATTGCCTCCTGATATGACAACACAGGTGGGAGATCATTATTCAGATTAACTAGTGCATACTTTAATATCCTCCAAATTTATCTTGTAAAATGTGTGACATACTCATCAAAATAAAGACTGTCCTGCAAAATTTGGGACAGATGGCAGTGGAAGATGACATCTTTTCTAAATGTGTCAGAATGTTCACTCAGTCGAGCAATATGATTGGTTGCACATTCTTGGTGCATTATTAAAATAACAAAAGCAGTAAAATTCACTTGCATGAACACCTGCTGCTAGAGTCACTTAAAATAAGTAAGGCAAAACATATAATTAAGTAATATAAAAACAATTATTTCACTAACAAATAAGTTAACAGTTTAATATAGCTATTGCATTGCTGAAAACATTTTAAGTCAGTGATTGTACTTAGATTTACAACATTTAAAACAAAACCATGCCTTCCTAAGTGACACTGAAGGAAGTATCCTTCATACCATAGAATAAAACACTGTATAAGAACAGACACACAAGAGGCCTACTGTTGTCTGCTAGATGGTATCTTTAAATCAGATAGTATATATTCCTTTACCACTTGAAACAGGAGAGCATAGAATTTATTGATAAGCCCGATATCACAGCCAGAATTCAGATTTGAGAAAACAAAGCACTATCTGCTCTCTCCTGAGGATCTGACGTGGTGGTAGAAACAAAGCATCTAGAAAAGAACAGCTGCTGATTTCTTTTTTTCAGCATTTGAAAATGTCAAAGACTCGGCTCATGAAGTCTAATCTAAGTCTTGTGTCAGGAAGTATCATCAAGGCATGAATATGATTTTTGTTTCAAACTAGGAACCCCTTTATTTCATTCTCTGCTTTGTTCTCAGAGAACTCAGCCAGTCCTCACCTGGTCTCAGTTCAGGGTCTCGTGCTCTGGGTAATGTTAAGTGCTGTTATTAAACTGATCAAAGGAACACGCTGTGGAGTGAAACAAGACATATCCATTGGAGGCCTGAACATGTATTTGCTACACCACTCTCAGTCTGAAATTACACACAGGAAGTGAACCAGAGACCCTGTGTTGTAGTACTTAGCAATAACCACAGGGCCCCCCCTTCAGCCCTTACACTTGACCTTCACAGCAGTAGTTAGCTAACTAAAATATGGACGTTAAATAACTGGTCTACTTATGAAAAAAAAAAATCTGTTTAAAATGATCGGGCACTGGGCAAGTGTCTGCTTTGCTATTTTTGTATGGCAGGAAGGGGAACAGGAAAAAAATGCTTCAGTGGTTGGTATGCAATTATACTGTTAGCTCCATGTAAATGCATATGGGTGAATATGGTAACAACAGGCTGGTACTGTAGAAACTGCGGCTTTAAAGGGTTAACAAAGACTGCGCTTGCTGTCTACGATCATGGAGCAGGGAGAGCAACAGTCTGAATTGCGTGGTCCCCCCCGACACAGGCACACGCACGCACACACTCACGGGTTTACTTCTCCATGTGCGACATGCCCACCTGTTCAGCCCCACAGGCCCCGGCCAGGCTCTGCCACCGCCGCTTCGCGCGGGGATGCGACGCTCCTCGCAAGAGGCTGTGGATGGAGATACGGTTTCTGTAGTGATGGGGCTGACTGCGGAGAGCTATTGGCTGCCGGCGTTGTAAATTTCATTCAGTTTGGTCCAATAGCAGGCGGAGAGCGCCTGGTACAGCCTGGACCTCTCTCCCCCATCTCTCGCCCTCTCTTCCCCCCCTCTCCCTCTCTCTCCCAGCTCGCCTTGCCTTGCAGATCAGTCTCTCCCCGGCTCGGTCTCTCTGCATAGGCAATCACAGCTCCTACTCCAGACCCAACTCTCCCTCTCGCACTGATTGCGATGAATGTTCTGCCTGAATGTAGGTCGCTTACAACCGAGAACACGAGTTTCCTTCAAATCCAGTGTTGTTGTCTTTCTTGTCGTTATTTTTAATTTTTCCCCCCCTTCGTGGTCGTTGCGTTCCTTTGGAGAAGCGAATCGCGTTGGATTCCAAAAAGGAGAGCAGGAACCGTGTGTGAATAATCCCGGCTGCATGATAGCCCGAGAGGATTTCCTGAAAGAATCTGGCTGTCTAAAAAAGACCCCTATGCTTCCGCAGCTATTCCAGTGTTAAGGTAGGAGTACCGGATTTGCCGTTTCAGTGTTCATTTTCGTTTATTCTGTTGCTTTTTTTCCCCCTTTTTTTTTATTTCGGCGAGGGTGGGGGAGAGAGGGAGAGGTGTTGCAGTTGGTACTCAGGCAAAGGGCGAGCAGTTTGCTGCAGTCGTCTGTTCTTTTACTTTTCCCATCATGATAAAGCGATACTTTCTTTCTGCCATCTCCACCATCAGAGGCGATCTCGTTGCCACATATGCATATTTATGCAAATTTATTTCTTTTTTATCCGCTTCGGTCTCTTTCTCTATATCCCCCTTGCACCACAGTTTGTTTGGAGGCATTTTGCTGCAATCAGCTATTTGGAAAGGCATTGGGGTTCTGTGTGAGATGTTTACAAAGTAGCTCTGCCTTACAGCCAAATAAACAGAAGAGTGTGGTGGAGAGGAGGGGAAAATATCTGCAGTACAGGGAGAGAGAAAGAGCGAAGCCACAGTTTCCTGCAA
>NW_009232064.1:20640-20894 GCF_000690835.1 Fulmarus glacialis
GGGGAGGGGGGAAGGAGCCGTACCTCATGTTCTGTGAGCGCCTGTGGTTTTCAGGGAAACACAAAACCAACACGTAGGTTTTTGGTTAACCACTTCCCTCGCCACCACCACAACCACAAAAAAGCAAAAGGGGACGGGGGTGGGGGCGAGAACAAGGGAGGCGGCTGTTCAGAGGAAATCTTGGCTCTTCTGGGATTAAGCGGTTCACCCGCTTTGGCTTTAGCTATTCAGTGGTGTTTTTTCCTTCTTTCCCC
>NW_009232065.1:0-474 GCF_000690835.1 Fulmarus glacialis
ATAAACCGCGAGGCAGAGGCACAGGCGAGGAGCTCTTTTGTCTCGGCCTCGTAAACAAGTGGGAAGGAGGAATGTGTCGCCGCTGATGAACTCGGAATTTTGCAGCGATCCGCCCGGCCAGATCCCGGCTTTACCAGCAGCAGCGTCAACTGTCAAAATCAAATCTGATGCTAATAGCTTCGGTACTAAATAAAATGAGAGGCCAGATAACATCAGTGCTTGATAAATGGTAATGAGTGTCTAACCTAGGGGAACAGAAGGGCTGTGGGGCTCTTTAATTCAGTATTGAAAGGCTAGCTGGGTACTGCAGGCTCTAGCAGATGTTAGTATGTGTGTGTTTTGATTTTTGACTTGTATTGGACGTTTATTAGGCTAACCAGAGCCACCCCACGCATGGCCACTTGGTCCAGGCACCATCTGGCACAAGCAGGGCGGCGTGCAAGAATAGGGTCTAGATTTGGTGGCGAGGAATCA
>NW_009232065.1:621-884 GCF_000690835.1 Fulmarus glacialis
AAACCTGGCAAGCGGGGTGCAAGCCCCCCAAGCGCTCCCCAGCCCGCTCAGCCGCCCTTGGGTGGCCGCTGTTTTTCGAGTCAGACTTTGCACCTAGTTGCGCTGGTTCCCGGCAGGAGCAGAAGTCGCTCCAGCTCCCCACGTGTCGTCCCCCCCAAAACCAAATATTTTCAGAAGCTCGAGTGAGTGGTGCACAACAGACGTAAAATCCTCCTCGAAACTCCAGGGCATTATTTTGATTGCAGCTATAAAAAGCGCCCGTA
>NW_009232066.1:0-32063 GCF_000690835.1 Fulmarus glacialis
CTATTCTATGATTCTATGATTCTGTAAGATCTGGATATATAAAAGATGTTATCAGACTAGAATAACTTTGTTTTCACAAAGTCTGTTTGGTCTTGATATTTTCATTACAGCGGATAGTGTTGCCAATTATAATTTTTTTGGAAAACAAAAATCAGCTCTTGAATTGAACTAACTTTCATCTGAATTTTTTTTAAAGAAAAATTTCTAACTTTGCCACTGCATAAAATAGCTTGGGAATTAGAACTGTAAAAAAAGATATGAAATCTTTTAAAAATTCACTCCACAGTTTCAGAGGTTTTTCTTTTTGTATTCTGTGATTAGTAATTGCTGGAGGTGGCAAAACTTGAAATCAAAGATATTAGTACAAAATTGTCAGTTCTCAATGGTGTGTTAGTTGGCATCCATGGCTTAGCATATTTCTAGCTGACCGATTATACCTTTCTCCTGTGCAGTATTCTTACAATTCCATCAGCAGAAGACTTGCATATACCCAGTTCCTCCTTTTATTTCCCGGAGCATTGACATAAAGTGGTCAGAGAAAGAAAATGACAGGAGATAAAGACTTGGGGCCAGAGGTTTTAAAAGGTGTTTATGGGAGTTAGTACTCAGTTCACACAGTTACATTAGCAAAAATAATTCATTAGCAAATTCTATTAGTGTCTTTTGAAGTTCTTAGCCAGGGAGATCAAGTGGTTTGACCTAAGGTGACAGCAGAAGTTCAACTGTTGAACCTGAATCTTCTTTACTGTCATCTAGCAGTTATCGTGGATGAGACAGTATTTATTGTTCAAGCAGATTTAAGGGAAATTAGAAATTGCAGTTTTAAAATGTAATTCCAAAATTACTACTTAAAATGATTCTTGCAGTCCCTGTAGGCTTATATGTCCGGTACGTCCTCTTGCAATATCTTTATGCTTAATGACAGTTTGCTATTTTTGCCATTAGAACATTGAACAGGGCATTTCCCCATCAATGTTATTTATACCCATTTTATTTTGAGGTACTGTCCTACTGCAGAGTGTTAATTTGGCAATAAATTACTAAAAAAACCCTTGTATTTTATTCCAAAACATTTTTATATGAATGCAATCTGAATCTCAAATCCACATTTCAAAGTGATTTCTTCAAATATAATACTTTCCTAGCAACGTGTCAATTAACTTGCAGTTGCCCTCGTAGTTTAATATCCTGCAATATTCTATACTAAAACTGACGCTGAGGTTATTTTACTTAGTTTATGTTAAAACTGTGTAAATATTGCTCTTGAGATAATATATTAGGGAAACAATGGCTGACTGGGAATCACATTGATCCCCAGTTGATCCTCAGATGCTGTTCAATTTTTCGTTTTGAATTATAGTTGGGAAAAAGAGAGGCTACAATTACATGACCAAGACATCATCAAAGTAACACAGCAAATCAGCAGAATATAGTGGCAGGTCTTATATCCTATTTAAAAAAAAAAAACCAACAAAAAACACTCCTATGTCTTTGTGTTATGGGAATATTCCTTTTTCATTAAACCAGTGCAAACAAAGCCTCCATTTAAGTGAATACTTCAGGTTGGTTTTTAGAGAGTTAAAAATTTTATCATATCAATATGTTTCCATTACAAATTACTGCATTTTGACAATAACTTCCAAGGAGTAAGAGGTGATGAAATCACCTAACAAATAGCTATTCTGTATTCAATATCCATTAGTTCAGTACATAATTTCAAATGTTCATTAGTCTCATGAAGCAGAGACCTTATCTCAGCAGGTTTTATAATTGAAGCTCTCTGTTGGGAGTGAAGGAGAGGGAGATTGCAGAACGTTGTTTTAGATGGAGAATCTTGGAACATATCTTAAAGGACTAAGGGTATACTGAGAAGTTCTGTGGTCCTTTTAATTTTCACTGTGTCCCTTTTGAATATAGGGGAACCTCTGTGTGCAATTCACTGTGATCTTAAATATACTCTATTAAAAAAGTGATCCACAAAGGGAAGAAGAAATGTCTTTTTTTCTTTTTGATTTATTAATTTTGAGTTGTATTTTTTGTTCCTTCCTGGTGTACAAAAGGGCTGAAAAACTGAAGGTTTTACTATCTAGAATATAAGGTGCTTAATGGTAGCAATTAGGTGCTGCCTACTCAGCCTTTTTTGGAAGCCTTAGTGTCAAAAGAAATAATGTGATGAAATTATCAGTGAAACCTTGTCACTGAAATCCAATTGAGTCAAGAAGATTTTTAGTCATAATTTCAAATAATTATTGTTTGGTTTTGGCTGGTAATTTACTCAAATGAGAAGCAGAAGCCTTTGTCAAAGGTTCCAGATCTCTACTCTTCCACAAATGACTTGGGCACAAATCTGAATACTTCAATAACTTGTATTGTGGAAGAAGGAGTGAACAAATGACCATCTTCAGAAATATCGACATTTTAAAAAAGTACCCTATTAAAAAAATTTAAATAATTCCCAACACTGTTGCCTTCCATATGTATCAGAATAAACAAGACAGAAAAAATGTGTTTCTTCCATTTTGCTACTAGCAAGTATGAAAACACTATCCCCCAAGTCTTGCCATTCATCACAAATTCTGACCATGTAGAAAGGAATTTTTGGGTCAAATTGCTGTTCTTGATAATACTAGTATAATCTATTGTATGCCAAAACGTCAACTTAACTTCAGGCGATACCTTTAGCTTTAAAGGTAGAGGCCCAAATTCTCTATTGTGCTGGATTACACACACTCTTTTGTAAAATTAGAAATGTGAGCATGCTATATAAGCTGGCTCATGTACATAACACCGAATTTCAGACTAATGGAGACTGAGGGCTAAATGTTTTATCAGAAATAAGAGAGCAAGAAATTAATAGCAACTCTATTAGGAGTCTATTAAAGCCATCCTCATTGCTGTAAGCCAAGCCTGCTTGCTGCAGTCATAGAAGTATGTTCATTTGATATAATTGATCAATACAGGATGAAAATATATTTATCAGACTAGACTGAATTATGAAAGGGAAAAAAAGGTCTGGATATATGCATTTTCCCCCCACAAAAAAACCCCCAAAGCCTCCAGTAATATTTCTAGATTCTATATGGGTCCCAGGTGATGCTTTTCTTTTAGATAGTCTTGCAGTGACAGCAAACCTTTAACTGAAACACATCTTTTACTGAAGCCTTCCTCATAAAAGACTGAAAGAGATAACACAGAAAGAAGATGGGCTGTCAGGAAAAATTGATGGTGGGAAGGAATCTCTGCTTTTCTCTTTCACCAAGTGCAGACAAAGTGCCTGGTCAGTTACTTAAACACTTTCCACCGTTCTAGTGCTCAAAAGTGGTCTGTGCAAAGTAAATCAAATTAATTACATATAGCACTTTCCACAGTGAAACGGTAAGCCCACTCAAACAGAAATCGATGTACGGTGGTGCTGTAGTGGCAGCGTTGTGAGAAGGTGTTTTAAAGTTTAGTTGTGTACAATTGCAAGAAATGGGTTTTCTTCTTCCCCTTCACAGGCACAGTGAAATCAGTTATTCAGGATTTTGGGTCAATGAAAATGGCATGTATGTAGTTGACAGTAAAGTAGTTTTAAGGACAGCAGTAGAAATGATACTGTGTTATGGCACAAGAAAAACTGCTGTTTTTTTGGAGGGGGGATGGAGGTGAGAGAAAGAATACAGTGTGGATTTTTTTAGTGTATTTTGTTGTATAGTCTGGATTCCGTGCTGTAGTTTTTGCTTACATAATATTTTTTGTTACATATTTAGATTTAGTGCCACTTTTGTGTGACTGACAGTGTCCCTTTGTTACTCCCTTCTGAATAGGACTTGAAGCCCAGCTTGCCCCATGCCGTTGTTAATATTAATGACCACATCCCTGCTGTGTGAGTAAAATCAGAATAGCCAAAGTTAATAGGCAGAACGCGTACAAACTGGTCTGAAAAGGCTCCAAATAAAGCTGCCTGCCTCCATTTGTATGTATGTGCATGTGAGCACTCCCTGTTTATTAAAAGCTGCTACTGTTGGAAAGAAAGAAAAATTGAGTTACCCAGGGGGAATAATACTGAGATAAATTTACTTATTTCAGTCATGAGTTCCTGCTTGTTTCAAAGTAAGGTCTCACTTTTCTGATACTCTCATACTTTAGAGTTGCCTGAAACTGTTGCCCATGAAACCGGTGACTACTTTCAGGTAAAATATCGGTGAGGCTGATGGAGAACGTGAATCCGTAAAACCTTGCTCTGTCACTGTGTTGCTTTTCAATGCTCCTCCTTTTTCTGTGTGTTTGTTTGGCTTCATTATTCTTCTCAGGCCTTATTTCCTATCTCATAGCCTCTTGCTAAATTTTCTTCCTTCTGATTTGTGGATTGATTTTTTTGAAAGTACCTCTCAATAGTCAGAATGTGGGTTTTGCTGATTGTTTCCTTTGGAACAGACTGCAGAGAAAGCTGAATCTAGTGTGACTAGGGGATCCGATTCTCACCTTTTCCTTCCTTCTTAAAGGCTTAGGGTAATGTCTGCAGACCTTGGTAAGAACAATGTGGATCATGAGGAGCGGAGAGCAAGCCCTGTAGAGTTTTAGATTCGTGTAGTGGATCTCAGCTTCAGCACTCAGCAACCTTGAATTTAATAAAATCCCTGTTGGTCAGGCTCTGTGCCACAAATCGTGTAAAAGCCAGGCTGCAGCAGTCACTGCAGGATGGAAAGATTATCCTGAATCCCGTTTCTCTTCCTGCTCCTACTGTCCTACTTAGAACACAGGGAAATTGATTTTCCAGCTTAGCCTCCAAGGAGAGAAACTTCTCTGAACTGATGTCTCACAAGATAGAACAAAGTCAATTGATTAACAGGAATAATCCACTAATAAAAGTAGGGCAGACCTAGATCAGATAGCTATGGGGTGGCTTAAAGACACGAGGTTTCTCTTTTCAGGCTCAAACTTCTGAAGCAGGAATAAGAAGCAGAGTGTGTGTGTAGGCAGATGTGGTACAGATGGGACTGTCTGGATGTCATTCAAGCCAGGTGTTTTGTCTCCTGCCTTCTCTGCCTTCCTCTCCCTATTGGGTTTATCCAGTCCACCCTATCAACCTCAATATGCTGTTTATTTCTAGCGAATATCTCCTCTGTTTTCCTATAAATACCATTTTTTTGCTAGTCCAGGCCTTCAGAGGTTTTCACAGCTAGAAATTTGGCATAACTGGAATAGCATTTCTTCTTCTTTACATTAGGAATAGCTTGCTATGTACTTATGATATATAGTTCCTACTATGGTGTCCTGGTTCCGGCTGGGACAGAGTTAACTTTCTTCCCAGTAGCTGGGGGGTGTGCTGTGTTTCGGGTGTGGTATGAAAGGAGTGTTGATGGCCCATTGTTGCTTTGGTTGTTGCTGGGTTGTTGCTTGCACCGGGGAGTTTTGGGTTCTCTTTTCGGCCTCCCATGCCCTGCCACGTGCAGGGGGGAGCACAGCCAGGGTGCTCGATCCAGCTGGCCAATGGGGTATTCTATACCATGTGACGTCATGCTCAGGATAAAAACCGGGGCAGGAGGGGTGGCTCGCCCCCCATTCGTGACACACAGTCAGCGGTCGGTGAGCAGTTGCATTGTGCATCGCCTGCTTTGTATATTCTGCTATTGTTGTTGTTCTCATTGTTATTATTACTGTTCTACTTCGTTTTATTTTAATTATTAAACTGTTTTTATCTCAACCCGGGAGTTTTCCTACTTGTGCCCTCCCGATTCTCTCCCCCATCCCACCGGAGGGGGGGGTGAGCGAGCGGCTGCGTGGGGTTTATTTGCTGGCTGGGGTTAAACCACGACATATGGCTAGAAAAACTGCTAAATTTGGATTTTTTTCAAGAATGGTAACTCTGAGACACAGCAAGTTGTTGTCTTATTTGGAGTGCGGATGAGCAGTTTATAGGTGCTTGGGTGAGTAGTTTCTCCAGTCAATGAGGAGAGGTTTCTCCAAAGGCGAACTGACACTTGGAGTTCATCTCTGTAGTGTCTCTCTCCCCTTTGACTAAAACACAGGCCTAGGGCTAGTAGCCACGCATTAAAGAGAGCCTTTTTGAATATAGCTCACCTTTTATGTTTTACTGGATGTGTAATTGTTAAAAATTTATATTATCAGTATGTTATCAATTCCTCACCTGAGTAGCCAACTTTCTCACCTTTGTGTTTCTATTGCTACAAAAACTTGATACAATTTCTTCTGCATTTTCTGAGTATTATTTATTGACTACTTACCCCTCACCCTAAGCCAAAATCCACCTGAAATACACCTAGGGAGAAGCTTAGCTCTGTAGTGCTACTTAGTAGAACTTTGCATTGTCTCAGTGTAAGCATATATCCTGTGGGCATGATATGACCTTAAGAAAGAAAATATTGCTTTCCTGCATATGCTAAATTAAATTTTTCTAGTCTCAGTGGACTGACATCAACACAAAATTATCTGTAATTGGATTATATTCAGTTAAAGATTTGAATGTTGAATATGAGATTGTTCTACTTTTTCATAGAATATGTAATACTAGATAAGATAAAATAATTTGTGTTAGAAACAGATCCAAAAATGAAAAGATAGCAGGATTTCTTGCCAAAACAATATTATCATTTTTGTTTGCTTGTCCTTTTTTATGGGGGAAAGGGGGAGGAAACAGAAAGCAAATATTCTTCCTCTCCCACTATATATAGGCTTATCTAAAGATTAAGTAATTTTATCTAGTCAGAAAAAGGCTAGCAAAACACAGTTACAGGATATACTTACCTACATTTTTTTTCCATAAAAAATAAAGGATTGTTCCTCTAGATGTTAATTTTAAAAGATTTCTACATGTTTTCTTGTTCTTGGTAGACCAATTTCTAAATACATATTAGAATCTCAAAGTTTTAACTTTTAAGAATAAAAATAACTGGAGTCTTCTCCTAGTTGATACTACAGAAGACTGAAGATATCAGTGTTTTGCCAATCCCAGCTTTCTAAATTCTTATTCTTAGCTGCAGCCTGTTACTAGTGTAATACCTTATATGCACTGTGCAAGAGAAAACCTAGTAAGCCAGAATTCTTGTAGCTGCTGGCAGCTTTCTCTGTTTAGATATGCTCAGGATTTGGTTTGCTTTATCGAAGCACAGTACTTTAATTGTAGATGAAGTAAAGAAATTAATGGAGAGTTTTGTGGGAAAGAAGATTCCTGTTTAACCCAAATTCTTAAATACAGTGGTCTTTTTCAACTCTGTCTCTGTAAAGAACGCTTCCTAGTTAGTTACTGTAAAAATTCATTTTTCTTTTCATTATGTGCTATCTTCCATTTCAATAAAGTTTGTTTTATAGTTCAGTATTCCAGAAAAGGAACACTGCTGTCTGAAATGTAGCTTCTCAAATGTATCTGAACTGATGATTCAATCCAAGTAACGTTGGCCCAGCCACTGATCATTGACAGATTTAACTTGGCAAGTGCAGTGACTTCTGTAGTTATTCACAGTTCCTTTAGCTTTCTTAGTTCTGTCCCACATTTTCATAGTTTATGGAAAACAAGTGATGTATAAACAGAAGACGTCATATATCTCAGAGGCCTACTTCCTAGCTCTGCGCTGTGGTTGTGCACCTAAGACAAAAGGTGCTGACACATCCCTTGTTCTGTCCAGGATGAAATGGGCTGCCCTCTGTAGCAACGTGACTTTTACAAGAAAGGGATATGTCATCCTCCACTGTTGTATTTTTTGGGGAAGTATTCTCTGAAGAGCATGAATATATGGAAGTCTTACAGTGTCTTTAATACAAATTGTAACTCCTTCAATCTTCCCTTTTACTTGTGGGAAATGAGCACAAGTGCTCTGAGGTGCACTTTTTGCTGCTAGACTTACAGCCACTAGAAGCGATTTTCATATTATTCTGTGGTTGTGGTTATGTAGACATTTTTATTATGTAGCAGTGACTTTAGGGGGTGAGTGTGTAGAATAAGGACAGAAATGAGTGCATTGTATGTAAGCACAGCCGAGCGACTTTAAAATTAGAGCCGTGCCTACTGAACATAACAGCATTTAGACAATAGCTGATCTGTAAGACCAGGAAGAGAGATTGTTCTTTCTGTTCTCTTGTGTGGCAGAATGGGGAGCATATTTAACTGGTCAGAACATCTCATACTGAATGTCATGGCAAATTCAGCTGTGCATAGCAGTTACAGAAATAGTAACCTGCAGAAAATCGGGGTAAGACAGGTAAACCTTTTTATGCCTAACTATCCTGCTAAATTTACCTATGCAAGAAGCCAGAGAAATGAATTAACCTTCTTATTCAGTGCATAAGAAGACAGAAGTGGTTTCAGAGCAAATAACATTAATGATCTAAAAATATTCAACAGATAGAAATGTCCATAAAGCTTCTTTTTGTGAGTGTTCACAATTGTCCAACCCTGCACAAAACAAGAAAAGCTCATTATGTATTATTTTAGCAAGCTATGTTTACAGAACAATTTATCACAATGGTAATTGTCTATTTTAAGATTAACTCATTGCCATATGTGGTTTCACAACTAAAAATTAAACACAACAGATAGAAGACAACGAGTTGTCTCTGAAACACTGTTGTTAGTGATGTCCTCATCTGTAGATAATTAAATAATGCCTCTGGTATGACTTGTTCTGAACACCGGCAATAATTATTTATGTCTGGTCTCCCAAGTTGTTATTAAAAGGTTGCAGTAGCAATGAATGCCATCTGAAGAAGACTAGCAGTGTTTTTAACAAGGTAGTTACAGAGATAATTTTTTTCCTGATTTAAGTATTCTTCAGGTGAAGTGATTCCTATTTATTTCTCCACTGATGAGAAAAAAACATGTTTTTTTCATTAAATTTATAGCAGGCAGCAGGAGGATGTGTGAACTGTAATCTCCACCACGGTGGCATGTAGCCCTTTGTGCCAATTGTTGTGTCCCGAACACTAATGGTTTGCTCTAACCTTTTATTTTTAGCAACATATTTCAAGCATCTAATATATTTTGAGGGAGGTGAAAGAAACAAAACTGTTCATGCTTTTAGTGGTAGCTAACAATTTAATATCTTCTTTTAGCCCAGATCTCCATTTCTAGCTCTACAGTATTACCTCCTCTGACAGGTAATATTAGTGCTCTGTCTTTAGGCTTCTCCAGAGCAGGGCCATGGGGCCCAGTCAATTCCCTGTTGCGACTTGTGCATTCAAAATGGCGAACTCCTGCCTTTCAGAAGGATATTTGTTATGAGGTACAACTGACTATATTATCAACAATTTCTAAATCAGGAGTTTGAGGACCTAGTTCCAGTATTTAATGTGGAAGTTACAGGACGTAATGTCATATCGGGCGCTGGCAGCGAGGGCTGCAGGGCGGCTGCTGAGGGGAGGACAGGGCTGCCCCATGCCAGACACAGCCGGTTCCAGCCGGCTCCAGCAGCCCTGCCACAGGGCACAGCTCGGCCCCTCAGCCACAAGTGGTGGCACCTCAGGGAAAACAAAGAAAGGGCAAAACACCGCGTGGCATTGAGGGGTGAGGAAAAAAGTGTGAGAAACGACCCTGCAACACCGCGTTCGGAGGAGACGGAGGGGAGGAGGTGCTCCAGGCGCCGGAGCAGGGATTCCCCTGCGCCCGGGGAGGAGACCACGCTGCAGCAGGTGTTTCCTGAAGAAAACAGTGGCCTGTGGGGAGCCCATGCTGCAGCAGGTTCTGCTGGCAGGAACTGTGGCCTGTGGAGGACCTGCGCTGGAGCAGGTCTATCCTGAAGGACCGCAGCCTGGGAGAGGGCCCACTCTGGAGCGGGAAACTGTTTTGGACTGACTGCAACCCCCCATTCTCCATCCCTCTACGCCCCTCGGGGGATGGAGGTAGAGTTGGGAATGAAGGAGTGAAGCTTAGCCTGGGAAAATGGGGAGGTAGGTGTTTTGTCTTTGTTTCTCACTGTCCAAATCTATTTTAATTGGCAATACATTGCATTTCCCCTAAGTCAAGTCTGTTTTGCCTGTGACAGTAATTGGTAAGTGATCTCCCTGTCCTTATCTTCATCCACAAGCTTTTCCATCCTGTTTTCTCCCTATGTCCTGTTGAGGAGAAGGGAGAGAGTGGCTGGGGGGGGGGGGTAATTGGTAAGTGATCTCCCTGCCCTTATCTTGACCCACAAGCTTTCTCATCTTATTTTCTCTCCTTGTCCAGTTGAGGAGGGAGAGTGAGGGACTGGCTGGGTGGGTGTCTGGCAGCTGGCCAATGCCAACCCACCAGAGATGTGCAGGTTGAAAATTGTTCTATATAAGACTAGTCATCCTTTGCTTTAACCTGAGATTGTTTTAGTATTTTTTGACCTTTTTAATATTTAACAACACTTCAGTTAAAGCCACCTCACTGCAAATGCCTAAACTTTAAAAATTTCCTTGTTAATTGTACTCAATCCTGGGTGCTGGATGCCTGAAGTTAACTGATATCCACAAAATCTGGCTGAGTGGTGCATGAGGAAGGACGGTCTAGGGTTTTTAGAGCTACAGACAGACATTTTCAGGAAATAAAACACAAGCAAGTATAACCATAGCACTAGTTAGTTAAGAAGAGTTTAAAAATTACACAGCAGAGAGAGGAAATAATGGATAAGAATCAAGAAACAAACATATGGTTGGAAAGTGAGAAACTTAAACTATGAGGAACCAATGTGAAAAGTTCCCAAATGTCCCTGAATCTTGCCATTGCTGTCATACTTGATGTGTGAGTTTCCAGAACTTCAGTGACAGAATAAATGCTGCAGACAATTGGGAAGTGCTTATGCCCTGGTTCTTCAATTTTGTACTTTTTTGGACATGACAGACCATATCCATATGAGTCAGTGAGATAAAGATGTTCCAGCACTTCTCCTGTAGAGGAACTAGAGAAATAACACCAACACATCGTTCCGACTGAATTGTCATAAATGGTTACTTAGGGGGTGAGAAGAAACAAGTTCATGCTATTTATTGGAAAAATAACAGTATAAAGAAAAAACACTGAAGGATCATTAGGTCATGTCATACTGTGAAGGAAAACTAGCAACTGAGTTGTCTTCATATGTTCAGCATTTGGCAGATAATCGTTCTGTAATTCTGTGGTTCTTAAGACAGCAGGAAAGTCATTGTATCTTGATTCCTTTTCCCTTTTATTTGTATGGATCTCTGCTAAGGAAACCCCTTTAAATCATACTCATTCAGGAAGCACTTCAGTCCTGTTGTCACACTGATATTGTATACTCAGCTATACAAAGGTGGATTTAAACCTCTAATGCAGTCTTTTCCTGAACTCAAAACACTGTCTCAAACCACTCTCAAAATGTGGAATGAGGAATGGCAGCAATGTGGTTTTCTGATCCAAATCCTGGATCAGAGTCTGTAACCTGAATTTTCTGGAGTTATTTTAAAATCTTAGTCTATTTCCATCATAACTTTAATTTTTCTCCCCCCTGCTCAATCTAGATGGTATTAAAATAATTTTGTGCTTTATTATATAAAGATAGTAATTGCATGGCATATAATTTATAAATATTGTCTTATAGGTATAGTTTTGCATCTATATCAGAAAGGTATCTAAAAATAAACATGAATTGTTTATCCCTATTTTTACAGATGGCGTTAAGCATTTATAGAATGAATATTGCTCATCATTGCTTGCTAAGTGTGTGACAGAGCTGGAGGAAGGAAGAACTGAGATCTGATTCCCAACCCTAGACCTGTTCCTAGACCTGTTCATCTGTAAGTCCAAATCTGCTCTATTTCACATGGTTTATTTTGCTTGCAGAAGAGTGGAATTCTTGTTTAAAATAATTTCTCATTATGGATGTTGAGAGGGTGTACAGATGTGCAGGAGAATAGTATTTGAATATAAAAATAATTTTTGCAAATTTGAGTAGTAATTTTAAAATTAGTATTAATTTTGATAATAGCATGTGCAAGATGCTGTGAATGGGGGTACTACAGCACAAAGATGGGAAAATAAATTGATTAGTAACAGTTCTTCAGGAAACGATTTTGGTGTTACAGTGGTTTGTAAATTGAATGTGACTCTACAGTTTCAAATTATTGCAAGAAGGACGGAAGCCATGCTGGATTGTATTTGAAAATGACTATAGCTTAGATGATGCGTAAAATAATGTCTCTGCTTTGCACAGCATTAATAAAGCCAAAGTTATGTCTAGCTTAGTGTATCTGAAGCAAAATATGAACAATCTGAAGAGAGCTAAATAACAAGCAACAAAAGATTAGAAATCCAGACAAGACATCTTAGAGCTTAATGATTTGGGATTATTTAGCAGAAGGACATAATTTGTTCTCCATGTATATAATTGACAGAACAAGAATTATTAAGCTTAAATTGCAGCAAGATAGATGCAGGTAAATATTAACAACTTTTAAATGGTAAGACAGCAAAATAGATTTTTAAATCTTAATTCTCAGAGGTTTTAAAGTCAGGGTAGATAAATACCAGTTAGGAAGGACTTGGGTATGACCCATATTTGCCTTGAAATGGGACTGAAGTCATAAATGACTTCTCAAGACCTGTTTCAGTTGTATTTTCTATGACTGTAGAATTCAGTGGGAGCTCCACTGAAATTTAGCAGCTAAGTCAGTAACCCTTGAACAGAAAAACATCCACCATGTTCTGTTATTTTCACTACCTTTGTCACCATACATATGAAACTCCCCAGTCATCATTTCTTTACTTGCAGTTTACTGGATGACAGAGAAATAGTTAACCTTCATAGCCAATAATACTTCATAGTGACGTGAAACTGCAATGATATTGTGTTTTCTATTGCTAAAATGACTAGACAGCTTGCTTTTTTTCTCAAACAAAAGCAAACGGATTTAAAAGATGGCAAACAATTGTCAAATAATTCTGTCTCTTATCGTTAAAAAAAGATTCAAGGATAGCAATACTGATATCAAAACAAAAATTACATTTCACATCCACCTTCTTGCTCTTGGGAGCATGCATAATATAGAGTTAACTTAAACTAATTGAAAATAGTGAAGTATTTGCATAATGGTATTCTGGAGATTGTTGTTGTTCAGTCTGTTGAAATCTCCTGGAACACATGAATACAATGCTTTGTGAACCTGCTATTCCCAATTTTACCAATTTAATCTACAGTAAATCTCATTAATACTACCAGTAAGTACTAGAAATATTGTCTGATGTACTTGCAGATTAATTATGTTTGTGGCAATCTTTTCTTTATAAGAGGAGGTAATTCATTCAAACAATAGCAATTCTTTCTGAATTCACTTCAAATGTCATTATGATGGAATGCAATTTTGGGAATAACGCAAATGTAAGTTTCAGTAGCTGGAAGCTATTTTTTTTTAATGAGGTATGCTCTAACATATACTGCAGTTTCTACCACTGGCATGGTAAAGTAATACAGAGACAATGAATATGATTAAATTTAGTGTTGGTGTAATTCATCTGAAGCTAAAGCTAAGTTTAAGTAGTTGTTGTATTTTATTTATGCAGATGGCTGAAAAATAGATTATTTCTGCCAAATTGTGCCTTATTAAGTTTCAGTATCTAGTTTTACTTTTTTTATAGGTATCATCTCTATGCTTATTGTAAATAGGGAGAGCTTGATGTTATATTTTAGGAAGGAGAAAGCACAGTTCAATGACACGTGTAATCTAAGGCAAAACTTATCTGTCTGCCGGGAGGCTGAAAAAGAAGGAACTGGTAGCCCTACCAATAGCTGTAATTTTCAGAAGCATCTTGCCTGTATGCAGGAATTTTTCCTGTTATGCCCTACTATGGAAGACTAGCACCCCTTTCTTTTCCACACGTAGCGCAATCTTGTTTTTCCTGCTAACTAAGGGATTTATGTGACCATGTAAACAGAAATAAGGTAGCTTCATTGTGAATGTGCATTTCACTGGTTTTCAATTGGTAAATCATACCCACAGATGGTGTGAGTCGTTGTATTTTGAGCAGGACTTGTTGGGATGGACAAAACTACATCATGGGTATATTATCTTGAGTTCTTCTCTGGCGTTGCCGGGTCTCGGCTGGGAAGTGGAGGTATCAGTGGCCTGTAAGGAGACCACTGGGGATAAGTAATAGCATTGGGGGGTGGAAGGTGGTGGTAGTAAGGTCAGGGATTCAGGGATTCAACCTGAGAATAAGGAGTTGGAGGAAGCAATGAGTTGAGTAGTGCAGAGTTTGTAGTGCAGTCCTGTCAATCAAGGGAGGGGGGAAGAAGAAGAGGAAAAGATACAAAGACAGTAAAAGACATGTTTTAAAAATAAAAAAGAAAGAAAATTTATCAATAGCAAATGTCTATAAGAAGGGCAGTTTTCTCTGCCCTCCACAGAGCTATGTTCTGCAATTTAATAGATGCTTTGTTCTTACAGACTCTTTTCCACATAGCTTCAGCTTTACAGATAAAGCAAGGAAATCAGGAAGACAAATGTACTTTTTCTTGATCAGTCCAATGGGAAGTATCAAGCCAACAAGCTATTAAAGTCAAGATATTCCATATTAAGATTCTCATAAACATCTTGAATGTATAGAATAAAAGCTGTAGAAAAATAGTAGCCATTTAAAAATATTCCTTATCTGAACTTTTCTAAGTGTGTTAAAACAAGCAGGACAGGCAAAGAAATACTATTGGACAAATCTAGGCCAAATACTTAACCTGTATGAACCTCTGATCACTTTTCCTCTCTGTCCTCCTGGGATTATGTTTTCAATATATCCCTTTGGAGAATTCTTTAATGCTGGTTGCAAGTTACTCTGGTTAAAGTGCTCTGATCTCCTGATACACCTGAAAAACCAATGGGGAGGAGAGGGTACAGAAGGCAACGTATAGCCAGAGTTCATATCACAATCATAAAGGCTGCCTTTTTAAGGCTTTTTTTTGGCTACATAGCGCTGTGTGATAACTGAGAAGTTATCACTAACTGCCTGTTTTATATTTTAGAAGTGCCTTGACTTTTGAGTGTTTAAACTTGTGCCTTCATCTATTATTGTTAGTTTATAATTTGTATTTTATTTTGAGATTTTTATTGATATTGTATATCAATATTGTAACAACTTAGGCTCAGATTATTAAGTAATAAATCTGTTGAAAAGCTGAGTTATTTCTCCTGTATCTGACTTTTACTGTCTTTCAGACAGAAACGTGTTGTGAATACGGGACTTGTGAAAGTGTAATGTTCTGTAAGTAGGCACAGTCCAAGAATTTTGTTTTCTGGCAGTAAGCTTCATGAAAGAAAAGCCATCTTGTGTTCAGGGAGGAAGAGGCTTCTGAACTGTAGAGAAACTGGAGAGTTTTCCAGTTGTATGTCTGGTTTCATAGGGACTACAAACAAGATGCAGAATATGTGTTTTAAGCATCCAGCCAAATAGTGGATTTGTGCTCATTTCCTCTTCTGAAACCTGCCCAAAACCCCTGGAAAAGGATAACTATGTAAAGAATGATGACTGTATCATATATTTGAAATATATGCTATATATTTAAATTGCTTGTTAACAGAGGCCACAGAACCATTTACATCTGGAATACTTTTTAATCTTAGCACTATGTTTATCAGAGACCCTGATCTCCAGTCCTGTGTGAACACCACTCTTAATTTCTCATCTGCATAGCTGAGCTGGAGTGTAATCCTTTAGGAACAGTTCCCTTGATTTTTTGGTTCGGGGCCCTGGTGTGTGACTTCTTTTGTCTGACTCAAGTTCTTCTGAAGTTGTTTGAGAGAGAAGGCGGGATAAAGCCAATGTAATTGTGATTACCCTATTCTGTCCCCAGCAGTTCTGGTTCAAGAGCTCCCTTGGCTACTACTGCCGCTGCCTAGAAGTTGCCTCTTGTACCCTCTCTGCTTCGGCAGGCATCTGCCAAAATCTCTTCGTCTGGATGCTGCACTCTCTTTGGGAATAGGGTATGCCTACCCCTCTGTGGCAAAATGGGAAGCAATCTGTCAGAGCTAATAGTGTTACTTCTCATCCCATCAGACTCTCTAATTAAACAGCGTACTGTGTCAGATCTGCAGTGGATGTTAAGTGGATTCTCTAACTTGTATTATTGGTGTTTCTCTGACAGCTCAGGCAACTTCAGTAACATCTGGTTTTCATCTCTGAGGTATTTTACATCTTCACCAAAAACTATGAGATTGTTAACCAAGTTTCTTACTGAGACTATAACTTGTTTACCAACATTTTTAAACATCTTTTCTGCATCTGGACCAAGTATGTTTAGAGTTAATAAATGATTTCATAATTTACTTCTCTAGAACCTGATTTAATCTAACTGCTTTCTTGAAAATAAATCTTATAAAAGAGCATCCTGAAAGCAAAAGATGGTATTCTTTTACCGAAGCTGAGTTAGTTGAATGGTATTTTCTGATGTGAGTCTTTGAATCCCTGAATTTCATAAAAATACCTATCAGCTGACATAACAAATTGAACAAATGGAACTTAGGCTGACAATCTGAACTGCTCACTGCTGTATTTAGCAGAGCTTACAAGTTTGTAGTGCCATGCAGAAAGGTCAGACACTTTTTACAAATTTTATAGTTATAAAACAATCATAAAATTTGTTATAAAACAAATTTTAATAGTCAAGACATGTTATAAAACTAAAGGTATGCTAAAATAAAGATGATCTAAATATAGCAATTTTCTGTATATAATATGCATAGCAGGAACTTGGCATGAATATTATATCCTCAGAAACCCACTTACCCTTTACTAACATATTTTCACCTGCACATGGCTGCCAGTGTTGCTATTTGCAACAGACAACCAGTTTGGGCCTCTTACATACATTGTGTATGTAGTAAATTTCTTTTTACCTAACACCTGCATCATCTTTAGTCCAGGTTCAGGATTAAGGGGAAGGGATCCATATGACTTTCAAGCAGTTCACAAATGTAGCTGCATTATCATGCTGGCTTTTGGGAGCAGCAAATATCAATTGCTAGGCATACATTTCGTTCAGTCTTTACAGAAATTATCAAACAGGTCTATTATGAAATAAATAATGTGAAAATAACAAGCTTCTCCAGAAGGAGACTTCGCTGAGCGCAACAGGTGATGGGACGAGGGAAAAAAGTGCTATTTATGATTAGCCATTATAAAAGTAGCTGTTGTGCTGCTGTAACACCATCAGGTTCCTTGCTTTGCTAGAATAAAGTGAAACACTGCAAGTTGGGGAAGATTCTTTAGTGTCGGTTTGGATCTTTTCTGAATTTGGACGAGAAGGAAGGTTTTACTTCATAATAGGCTGTAAAGCTTATAGGGAGCCATCATTTTGAACATTTATTCAGAACACATTTTTAATCCAGTGCAGTTATCAACTTCAGGTCTGACTATAAGAAATATAAAATGATTGACTCTGCAAGAAAATACGAGGACTTTCTTTCGAGAAGATGTGTTGTTACTCATGTTGGTATGTGTTCTGACACTGAGTGATGAGTTGAAAGCACTGTTGGGCATAAAGAAACAAGGCAGAATAAAGAGGAAAACTTTGCATTTGAATAATGTAGTACTGTAACAGCTAAAACTAAGGAGGCCTGACTTTTCTGACGGAAAAAAAAAGTAATGAAAAGACTAATCATAAGTTTAAATATTATCAAACTTTCTTCTAAAACCACAGATTGCTTTGTTTGTTTCTTTTAGCTCTCAAGTTTTCTTAGATTTGGATCCAAGGTGACTGTTAAAACTGAATGGCGAATAGAAAGCACATTTTAAATCTTATATTCTGTGGCGCACTTATAGAGTATTTCATTTTCACATTAAATTTGTAGCTTTTTCTGTTCATTCTTCATTAGCTATCAATTTCAGCCTGGGCTCAGAAAATGCATGAGCTAAAAGAACCATATGTTTGAGATTATATTTTAGGAAAACTTTTCTGATTTGTCAGAATTCCTTTGAAGTAGGTTTCTGGCATGTTCCTCTGTAAATATTTGAAAAGAGCTATTTGTGCGCCAAAGAACTGAAGGATTTCAGTTTACTGTGGAATATGTGAAATGTCTTTTAAATAATTTATGATAAAGCTATATAATTAGAGGTTTATTAAGCTTTAATTCGATGCTTTAAAATTAAACAGGAATGCGTTTAATTCCACATGTAGCAGAGGGTATATCAGCTAGCCTATGTACCCTTATCTTACAAATGGATCACCTCAAGTACTGAGAGCAGTTTAGTTCTATAAGCTTGTAGGTCTGCTTAGCTTGGTATGCCAGTGCGTTTTTTTGCAGTTCTTCTCTATAATTTCAGCTAGTTTGAAAATCTCGGTAGGGCATTACCTTGTAGAACACATGTATAAAAAGAGGATTTTTGGAGGGAGTATCCATACCTGTAAGAAGGGAAGTTTCTGCAGTAAGCTGGAGCTATTTGAAGCATTTATGAGAGGATGTGTGCTTTAAATAAGAAAGAGGCACCTAGAATTTTTTTATTTAGTCCATTATCCTAAACAGGTATCTTCACTCCTCTAAGAAATGCTGCTTTTCCAAGAAGCAAACCCATCTTTTTTGCTAAAAACAGTTGGGTGTACAGAATTGATGTGGTCAGGAAAAATCAGATGCAAATTACAGATGCAGTTGGACTTGTAGGAACTCTCTGTGTCCATCTAGGATGTGGTGTGGGAACTATCCCTATCACCTGAGAGGTGTCCCACAGAAGCAGTACGAGGTTTTAACTTGCAGCGTGCTTCATAACCAGGACAGTGATTTAAATATAAAGACTTGTATTACAAAAATCTATATGTATTGTCAGAAATGTCTCCACTAATTTGAGATGTCTTAAGTTATGACAGCAACCCAGGCAGCATGTCTTAAGCTTTATGAAAGAGCCACAAACTTTCATTAGAAAGTACTTAAGGTGTTGCCTGTCGTCTTCCCCTCCTCCATGTTTCCTCAAATGCTCGTTTCTTTTATTTACAGCTGGGTAGACCGTGTTCTTCCTCAAAAATGTATGCTGTTCTCAGAGGCAACTAGGAAAGTTGGGAAATTAATAATTAGCAAAATATTTTGAGAGAGAGCTTGAAAGCTGATGGAAGGATTTAGGAGCATAATTCATTTGCATGGGACTTACTCATAACGGTAATTTTGAGGATATGTTTTTGAGGACAGTACTTTCCTGCAGTCACATAGTTACAATCAATTAGACAAAATAAAAAATGTTATTCCAAATCCATGCAAAACCAGATTTACTGAGTAAGAATTGACATTTTTTCACAGATGACCAAAATAACATTCTATATATTATAATAGTCCTATTCTCTCAATTTTTGAATTGGATGGTTGGCATACTTTCAAAGGTCAGATTTGCCATAATCACTCGTCTGGCTTGCCTACACGTAGATTATCCATATTGTGGCCTGTTTATTAATGTGTTTCTGTACAGGCTTCAAGATCTCTCTGGTCCAGTGATTCTTTTATGGGTTGTTTTGTTTAGACAGCTGTGGGCTGAATTCAGATTATAAGAGAGGACACAAAATTGTGCAAATGTATGTTTTTGAAATATCTAGGAATAAACACATTGTCTAGCAAAGCAAACATGCATGTCTTTCACACTTACTGTTTCAGGAAAGGATATGGTTATAGAGAAGTGAATTACAAATTTGTTTCCTGTGACAGAACTCGAAAAAGAAAAAGGCTCATAAAAATGTAGCCAGCAGTAAGAGATACCTGATTTCAAAAACAATCTACAACCATGCCTACCAGTTGGTTTTGTGAAAGTTAAGAACAAATGGTTCAAACTAAGGTAGCTCAGGCAGTTGGAACAATCCTCTGAATTTTTAAGTGCATATATAATCTTCACTAAATTCCCAAAGCCTTTGAGATTTTCCCATTAGAGGAAAAAAGCCACTGTTCCAAATTACAGCTTCTAAGAAAATGGTATGCTGCCAGGACTTCACACAGGAAAATAACTAGTCCTGGAATTGAAACAGATCTTTTTTTAAACAAGCCTAAAAATCTGAACAAACTGTGCTCATTCACTTTGTGAAGATCCACCCTTGTGACCTAAGCAGGCTCTGCTAGCCATATGCTGGTAGATATTATGCAAGTGCTGTATGTGCTCTCATTTGATGACTTGAATGCCTTCAGCTGTGTTTAAGATTTATCTGAAGCTCAAAATAGAGAGCAAATTTGTCTTCTGCTGGCAGAAGTCCTGCACTTGCTTTTGAAACAACATTAATCTTGAGCAGAGACTACCCAACTGAGAACATTTATGAAACTATCTTTCAAAGACATGCCTTTAGTTATTAAAGAGGTTGTAGGCTGAGACCTACTGAATCTTTGGTATGCAAAACCTTGAGATGAGAGCAGGTGGGATGACATGAAAGAGTTTGAATGTTAAAAAAGAAAGACCTAAACGTTGATAGAGTCAAGATATCTAGACAGAATTGAAAGAAGATTAGCTGTCAAACTGAAAATGAAGTAAGCCTGGTTGTTTCATTCAGTGTGTATGCTTTCCACATATTAAGCACTCAGAATTCTGCATTTCAAAGCGAGAATATGAGTCGTGTTGAACTACTGTCCTACAGCTTTTCTAAACACCGTAGATGTTATACACAGTAAGCAGAAGGGACAGGAGGTGCTCGGTCCAAGAGGGTATAAGACATACCTTGTACTCAGTATTGCAAGTGGGATCCTCACCAAAGGCCAAATGAGGTGCTTTTGGGAGGGAAAACTTAACCTGAGCTCTGAGCTGTATAATGAATTTATAAATGATATCCAGATTAAGCAGCTTAAAATTAGCTTGCACATCTCATTATACTTTTGTAACTGATCTTGTATGCAGTATAGACATATTCGTAGTAGCTGTCTGAGGGCATTCATTAAGAAATGCAGGTTTTTTTCAGTATTCACAGTATTCTTTTTGTTTACAGTTTTCCAGCTCCTGTATTTGCAACTCTCAAAGTTAGCTTTATACGTTTAAGCCATGAGACATTTTTTCACCATCTTGATTCCGGAATCAATCATTTAAAATTATCGTTTGACTGGAAAGACAAGAATGAAAACACAATTTAAGCTTTCCTTAACAGATGATTCAAGGATGAAACACACTTCAACACAACATCTAAGAGAAAATGAAATTGGATTTGAAGAACATTGGCACTTTTTTCCAAAAGTTTTGGGGTACAGGATACAATTGAAATTTGAAGAGAGGCCTAATATTCAGAGACAGGGAGATGCTCAGAAGGTTATGAGAATAACTTCCCTGTATACTATATGAAAGTCATTAGCAATATTGAAATTTCTTAGTCTAACTCAGAAGAATCAAATTTTATACAGACTTCTTTGCCTGATTTTCCCCAAAACATATTATTTGTCTGTTTAGACAAATACACATTTGTCTATTTAGACAAAATCACCTACCATCCTAGGTAATGCTCCCTTCTAATCTTGCCTACAAAGAAAATTACACATCTATCAGCTATGGTATGAATTTGGAGTCCTATAACTGTGTACTGTTAGTCTTCATGCAGACACTGTTAAGAATGCCAGTTATGGTTTAGCTTTGGTTCTCTAGCATATGAAAAATCTTAGCTAAACTGGAGAAAACTACTTTTATTGCAGGTAGTTATACCAATGTAAATGATAAAGCTTCCCATTTAGAAAAAAGCTTATATAGAAAAGGCTTGATAGTTTGATGAAGTTTGCAAAGCATATAAACTGCTAATAATCAACAAATTATTAACAACATTCTGCACTTTATGTGCAAATTGAGAGAAATTCCCTTTAAACCTGTTGTGGCAGATTCAAATTTCACTGGAGTAGTTATAGAAAAATCTGCATAGTAACTTATCTTAATACTATCTGGCTATGCATGAAAACTATCTCCTATAATTTAAATATGTTTGAATTTGAGAATATTAGTACTTATTGTAAGTGCAGTTTTCAGTTCTGCTTTTGTACTTTTAAAAAGTTTTTGGTTATTTTCAGTTAGTCTGCTTTGAAATTACAGTTGACAAGAAAGATGGAGCAAAGGAGGAGAAGGAGACTCCTCAACTAAGGAGGAGAAGGAGACTTTGTGTCTTTTTACAGTTGGGGCAAGTCGAAGAAAGTGGAGAGATGCAGCTTACTTGGAAGCGAAAAGAATAAGTTTTTAGGAAAGTTTGTTCCCTCCAACTCTGTGTAATCCTGAGGAGATACAGCTGTATGCTGGCCTTGGCATATACATCATCCAACCTTCCGTAGTCTAATGTTGATTAAGAAGTGAAATGTTTTATGATTTTTTTTTTTTTAAATAAATTGCAGTAGGCAGCTATGAACTCCCCACATAGTCACGAGATAGTTCTCCACAGTGGAACAGCGTATATCTGAAATACATTGCTCCTCATGCTTTCCATTGGCGTATTGACTCCTACACGTTTGTTTAAGAATAGCATATATTAGAATAGCTTCACAGAAATTGTGACTAGCACTATTAGTCAGTAACCTCAGAAAAAGGAGGGTAAAAGTATGCAAAGTTGACACTTTCTTACAGTGTACTGTAAACATTGGAAATAGTCATCTGCTGCTAAAGTCCTACAGTGTTAGAGAAAAACAATTTAAAAGATATCAGAATACAGTTAGGAGTTGTAAAAAAATCTAATCTGAAATGAAAAAGAATCCTGTTCTGATCTTTGTTTACCACAGTGATATTGCAGAACAGCACCAATGAATCATGAATTGTAACCCCTTCCAGTGTTATCGCTACCACTGAAGTCATGAGACTTGCTAAGAACTGGAAATCTCCAAAGCCAGGTAGGAGATTACAAATAAACATGATGTCTTCACTGCTGCCTCTCCTTCATGGCAAGTTAACTTCATAAGAACCAGAACCAGGAAGCTGTTTGCCTGTGTATATTTGTTTTATGTCTGCTTACATGCTTTGTCTCAAGTTTTTCCTCTGGTTGGGGCATAAGTTCTCTTTCCTGGAAATACTCTTTATTTTAAGAAAGTATATGTATACTCTGAAGTCTTTCTCTCAGTGGGATATATAACATGATTACGTGAAGATCTCTCTCCTCTTCCCATCTGTTTAGTGTCACAAAACTTGTGGGAACATAATATCTCTGAGGCCATATCCCGCTGACGTATTTTGTTAAAATTGAGGAATGTGTTCCAAAGCTATTGGAGGAGATAAACAGCGTGGAGTTATAATCCTCATTTCCTTGGGATCAAGGGAAAAAATCAGTGTTCCATATCTCTATGACAGAAAAGCAATTTAACATCATTACAAAATTTCACTGCTAGGTTTGTAGTATCTGTGAATTACGTTATTGCTGGTTTTGTGATACTGGACTTTTGTTTAGGTGGAACAGTGTAGTATTTGCTACTTGGGCTTCATAAGCTACATTTTTGAGACACTGTGGGTAATGCACTATACAGCTCTTGTCACATCATTGGAATTAGGGGGGAAAAAAGGAGACTTCGCAACAAAACATTGATTAATACTGAACACTAGTCTTACTTTTCTAGTCTCTGATGGTTAAACTGGAGATGCCACCAAAAGCACTTATTGAGGAAAACATATTGCTGACAATGCAGTCAGTGAGGGGAATCACTCAATCAGAACAGATGCAAAATATGAAGTTTCTCTATTAATTGTTTTTCTCTCTCTGTTTAGTAATTACGGATTTTGCTTTCAAACCTAAAGTTTTAAAAATCTTGACTGTTAAGAAATTTTCACACCATGAGAATGAATTAGCTACTGGGGAGAATGAATAAATGAAGATAGCTTAAGAAACGCCACCAACATTCCATTGAACACAATTTTGGTTTAACTTGGTGTAGCTTGGTGGTGCTATGTCTCAGTTTTACTAATTTTGTGGTGATAATATCTGTTTTCCATGAAATTACTGCTTTTTCTTTTCTTATTATCTCTTTGCAATTGAGCATTTGAGTCACTTTCCTTTTCTGTCCTTGTTCAAGCTACCAGGAAGTCCTTCACAAAACTAAATTAGGCAATTGATAAAGTCACGCATTAGATTATGTTACTCATTAAATTGCACACAGTACAGGTTTCCTTTTGACCGTGAACTCAAAGTGATGATGTGTAGCTGCTTGCCTATGTTAATGGAATATCTAACTTCGTTTTACATTGGTGGAAATGATCCATTGCTCTGTTGCGGGGGTGGAAATGTTTTGCCAGATACAATTTTCCTATTCTTACTAAAGAAACAACAATTGCTTTTTAACAATGCAAATGAAGATCATCAGCATAATGACAGTTCTCTCAATATTTGACAAATTACATATGTTTGACTTTTTACAATTATAATGAAAGCGTTAGTAGAGCTTAATAACACTAAACAACAGTTCTTTCTATATTTCCATCCAAAAAAACCACCCAAGTATTTCATAGATTTTCCTCCTGGAACCCAAATTTCCTAAATATAATAATTTAAAAGAAACATGTAAAATTGCATGCATAAAATTCTTTTTGCCTCTTTCATTGTGTGAGTTCTATGAAAGATGGCTAAATAATCTTGGCAGTTGTTTTTGAAACTTGAATTTTGTGAACTACTGTGGCTCGGTATCAGTCATCATATATACAAAGGTTCAGTTTTAGAAAAGCCTTCATCGTAAGGTGTTTTTCCTTTAAAGAAACACTGGAGGCATATAATGCGTTTTAAATAATTCGCTATATGTTCACAAGATCTCTGGACTGAGGACTGATGACCAGTACATTTTGATTTATCATATTTCATATATCTAAGGGACAAAATGTTTCCAGTAGCTAAGCTCTCCTCAGTGTAATTAAAGAATGAATACTTGAAGAATATTAAAGAACAAAACTCCAAAACCACACTCTAAAGCCAAAGCTGACTATGCATTTAAGGAAATAACGGTGCATCAGCCACTGATACAAATGTACTGGTATTTTTATTTAAAAATAAAACTGTGCTAGTCATTTTCTTGGGGATTATCTTGTGGTTTGTGGTTGTGCTTTCTTACATTAACTGCTGATATTTGCACAGTAGTATTCTCAGCAGCTTAAAACGCTTTAGTATAATAAACCCTTTTCTCCTTTAAGGGACTGCAATGTTTCTCTTAGCCATCTTATTTTGGGAGGGTTCAAGCATAAGTAAATGTTTGTCTTTTCTAATGGCTAATGCTAGTTATTATTCCATCTTTTTATTTTGTGATTTCCAGAACAGAATTCCCAACTTTTAGGAGCTCTTGCTCAAAAAGCTTTCAGTCTTTGCTACAAAAGAAATAAAAAATTTCTAGCAGGTCACAGATTTTGTGTTAGCTTCAATTTTTTGGTACTTGGCTATTCTTTGGAACGCACTCTCAAACTCTTTCTTAATTTTTTCAGTTCTCTGCCCTTAGTGAAACCTCATGATGAACTTAAAGGTTTGTCACATTTTTAACCCAATAACAAGTGGTCTTTTCCACCATACTGTTAAATTGTACTAGCTCCAGTAAGTTAATCTCATTATAGTATTAGCATATTGTCTAGTAAGGATAATTTTCCTCTGCACGTCCTTTCTCTTTCTTATTTATCATCTGCAATCTGTGACTTTTCTAATCACTAATCAGAGTTAACACAGCTTTGGTAGTGTGTAGACTTTTATACCACTGTTAAAGCTGCAACAGTTGCTGCAGTCAGTGATTTATCTGAGCAGGTGGTGCCAATTTCTCTTTGTTTGTACTTGCAAACGATTGGAAATCAATTTCTCGAACCTTTTGGTGGATAACACTGGTTGTCTTGTCTGTAACGGTTGCTCCATATGCTGCTTTTGTTTGGCTCTACCTTGGAACTATATGGGCCATTCTGTCTCAGATGTTTGGGGTTTTTTCTGAGGCATTTTAGATCCTATCTTCCAGTGTCTGAGGATCCTTTTTAAGAAGTGTAATATCATTACTTTGACTCATTACCTTTTCATCATGCTTAATAGAGTACCCAAAAAAGCTAACCTAAAATATCTTTTCTTTTGCTCTTTGATAGAGAACTCACTTGCACTAAGACTGTAAGACTGACTGACTGTTTAATCTGAGATTAGTCACAAAACTCTCTTGAATTTCGACTTTGCTTTATGTTTTATTGGAAAACTTCTTTCTCATGTCTCATGTTTTTGTGAAGGCTGGTAGTCCTCAGATTTCTTCAGTGCAGTCTTCAGTTAATTCAGGCAGTGGAAAATAGCTAAGAATACCCTTCAACATAACAGCTGCTTCTGAATCAGCTATTGTCAGAATCTGAGTACCAACAAAAAGGTAACCTCTGTCTGCAGCTATACAGAGTAGCCATACTGAAATCTCCTGCAGGTGTTTTCCATATACCTGCTAAGTTTTATCTCTGCTGGCACCTTTTTCTTGTCCATTCTTCACCTCAGAATTTTCTTACTTTTTTTTTTTAACAAAAAACCAGACTAGCAGCTAAGAGCTTACACAGATTTGACCTTGTTCTGTCTCTGCTTCCATTGGGCTGTTCATAACAGAAAGTTTCACAGCTTTATTCCTTCTGCATGAAATTCAGTTAAAGACAAAAGGGGTAAAAAGGGGTGTAAGTGTGTCTGTGTGAATGTAAGTTTGTGGTGGAGGGTGGGGAGGAAAAATATGTTTGTAATTTGTATGCTCGTTTTAGATAAGTAGGGAGAACAAAGCTTCATGTGATCTAGCTTTCCTAAATAGCTTTTCATAATATTGAAATGTCCTGGATGTTGATGGATTGATCAGAATGTGCTGTTTCACAAAGTGCACAGTAAAGGGTCCATAGTGTGTGTTTAACTGCAAAAGCTGACAAATTTTTTCTAGTGTGTTTGCTGCGAAGACACAAGACTTTTGCTGCTTGCTATAAATGGAAAAACAAACAAGTGGACAGGTTCTCCATTGTACATGGTTGGCATTTAGGGAAGAATGTAGCTTTAGAATTGTACTGATGGCTATGATTGAATCCTAGAGTGGAAGATGGAGTGTGTTTAGCTCGCTGTTTAACAGGAACATGAAACCTTGTCTGGGTGAAAAATGTTGATGGTTTTATCGATAGGGCTCAGTAAACTGTAAAGTATATGCTGCCATCCATTACATATGCTATAAATTCATGTGTTACCTTAATTAGTTTAAAGCCGTGGTACACGCACTTGTATTTCATCTTCCCAAGCTTGTTTCAGCTAGTTTTAGTTTTTCAATTACTTCTCTTAGATGTTTGTGGCAGTTGAGAGAATTTTAAAACTATTCATTATTCTTATTTTTGTGAATAGGTTAAATATTGATTTTAGTATTAAGAAACAGAACCAAAATTGCTGAAGAAATATTATACAAAGATACACTTTCAAAGCAATTATCTTACATACAGAGTTTGTGTCGAGAGAGCATGGTCAATGAAACAAAAAGATGCCAGCAAAATCCCAGGCAGAGAATTCAATTGTGTTGCGATTGTTGTCTTTGCAACATGACACTGTAGAGATCAAAAGTATCAATGGGTTCAAGAAGGGATTAAGTAAATTAATTAGGGATGGGATTCCTAAACTGTGTCCTCAGCTCTGAGAAATAGATTTTGTTTCCATTTCTGTCTGTGAATGGTTTGGTTCTGCAGCCGGAGAAACTACACACGACCTCTTGGACATTGCTAAAAATGTGGTAAAATTGGTTTGGACCTGCAAAAATGTAGATAACTGAAGCTGTCAGCAATTGCAGACTCATTTTACTGAAATGGTTTTGTGTCTGACACATCTGAAATTTATTTGTCAAAATATTGACTTGGGTACAAAAGTTTTTCAAGCTCTGGTCAAAAATGCAATGTGATTTTATTTGATTTTAGAAAAACACAGTACCTTACCTTGACTAACTTACACCATCATGGGTTTTGAAGAAAAGACGACATTATTTTGGCAAAAAAGACTTGTGATTTTAATTAGAAAGATAATTAAATAAACAATAATTAAAATGAGGAAAAGCTAAGCCATCTATTTTAAAGTATTATGGATTACTGTAATAGTAAAAGAAAAAAGTAGACAAATAGGTAAAAAGAAAACTTCAATCTTTTTTTTTAGGTTTTTCATAACTTCAAACAGCTTACATGTAGAAATTCAGATTTATGGTAGAAAAAGGCTTATCACAGTTTGTATAAGAGAGAAGTAATAGAATATAATTGGCATTTAAACCAAAATCTTTAATCAGCATTATAATTGTTATTGTTATTATAATACTATTTTATAACCTAACCCCATTTCGGGGTTAGGTTTACCATGCTTCCTCACTGAAGAAAATTCCTTCAGCTGCTGGATTTGGCTGAATAGGTCTAGTGCTTTTTCTAGAATCATTTACCTCAAATTGTCTTTGGAAAGTGCTCTAACCCGTTTGGCAGAAGATCTCTCCCTCTCTTATTGCAGCTGTTCAATTTTGTATAAATAATTAAATATTCATTTGAAAAGGTATTGGCACTCAGGGGTTGCCCCTGCCAGCTGAGTGCCCTAACCCCAAAACTATAGACTCATTTTCACGCTTTCTATTTGTTCCAATGAATATTTCAGTGTTTCATGTAAAATTGAAGAGCTTGAAGAGGACCGACTTTGAGAGATCTGTTGCAACATGGTAAAAACATTCTTCCTGTCATGTAAAAGAGGCAGAATGAAGTATATCATGGAGACATTAGATACGAGGTGTATTTGAACAAGAGTCATCTCACATCCCATGTAAGAGTCATAATTGCTGTAAACTCAGGTGTAAGGAAAGGACCATGGGTTTCATGCTGCTCTTTACTGTTTTTTTTTTGTCAAAGGTCCCTTATAATTGCTTTTTTCAAAAATAGCAAAATGAAATACTTATTGATTTGTTGAAAACTTAAAAACATTTTAGTACTTGTGGAAAAAGGAAGATTTCTTGTTTTATTCGGAGACTATAAGTCTTACATTATGGATTGATGTGCTGTTGCTTTCTAATCTGCTATAGAAAACTGTCCCCAGCCAAGCATCAAGAGCAGGAGAGATGGGAGTTTATCCGTTCATCTCTCCAGTGTATGAATTCAAAACTACAGGGGGGCTATTCAAGTGCCAAATAATATCTTCCATGTGTGAAATTAAAAAGGGAAATTAAATACAAGAAAATACTGTTGAAAGTTCCAAGTCTAATCACAAAAACATAGAATAAAACATTCACGTGCTTTTCAGTAACTTTTTATTTCCCCATTGCTAGTGTTCTGCTAAAGCTGTCCATAGCATTTTGTTCCTGTCCCGTGGTACAATAGAAAAATAGAGGCAAGAAGGGTAACGGTTGAAAAAATAAATCACATTAGCTGAGTATCAAAAAATAACATTTGGGAAAATTGTGTGTGAGGTGTTATTCAAATTTTGAATTTAAAAACCTAATCAAATCTTTATATCATCTCTAGTTTAACATTAGCTGTTTGTGTGTGTATGCCTATATACAGACAGATGTGTATACAGATATAAACAACTCTGGGTATTTCTTCCTGTTACTGTCTAGCATTTTGGAAAATCAGTACTTTTTAATTTTCTAAGCTTTTTACCTACTTTTACTTTCAAGTTAGTTAAGTGCATTCTTCTAAGAATAAAGGCAAATTTTAAAAAAATCCTATTCGTAAGAACCAAGAATACCAAGATTATAGTTGAAGGTGTATTTTGGATGGGCACTTAATTTCAACAAGGTCATTTGCTTCATAAGTGTATGTTCCCTCTATTGGAGTAGCCTGACACTTCTTTTTTTCTCCTTGTGAACAATTTCTTAAAGAAGAAATGTCAGAAGATAAGTACTCTGGTTTTTTTAGTTTAAATTGTCTCCTGATGCCTTTTTTATGTCTCACTTCTGAGGTCAGTGACACAGTCTCTAGTACCTTAGAACCTTCCAAAGTGTGACTAAAACAGCATGACTACTTCCAAAGATCTGTTTTGATCTGATACCATTTTTCAAAGATGTAAATGATAAAAGATGTAAGGTAATGGAAAATCAGACTCAATATTTGAAACTATTTACATCTGCACTTGTTTGCCTTTCTTAGGCGTTTTTAGCTGAGGGCATAAAATCTATTGGATGCTTAACCTTGATGAAATGTAATTGTAATATATTGTAATATGTAATACCCAAACACTGTAGTATTTTTTGCCTTGAAGTAGAACACCGGCAACCACGGTTTCTGGGATCTGCTCTGTATTTTGCCATCTGTCCTTGGTGGGCTTCAGTTTAAATATTTGCTAATAATTTATACTTATAATGCTGTAAAAGATTTGGTGAAGCTTGACCTCAACGTTTTGAAGTTAGTGGAGGCAAAGATGCACATTAGAGTGCTGATTGGTAGAATTATCTTGATTTAAAAATAATTAGCACGTATCAGTGTCTCTAGATCCTATCTGCAGTTCAGTATGAAAGCTTGCTGACTGTGGTCCTGCAGGTAAGTGAAACCTCCCTGTTTTTTTCTGTAGTGAATTAATTAATGCTTGTCTTTCGCATTTCTGTCCAGCTAAATTTACCTCACTATTTTCCCACCTTCTCTGGAGAAATCTGAGGAAGAAAAGGGTATTCTTTCTCTGAAATGCTCCTCCCAACCCTGGTTAACTGGAGGTGAGAAAATCTGAACATCTGAAGTGTTGAGCCTGGTGAAGTTACCATATAGCATTTTACTTTTACTGAGATATACTGTGTTTGAAATGGACTTCTCAGCTCTTTATGTTCACAAGTATCTGCACACAAAACTCCGAGAAGGATTCTTTTTCCATTCCTTTGGACTCCTTGTAGTCCTTTGCACCTGGGCAAATGGGTATAAAAACCTAATGATGTAATTTTACACACTGTGCATGGGATAGATAACACTTTTTAAAGCACTTGCTTAAAACAAAGTCTGGTATAATTTTGTCTCTTGAATGTAATAAAGTGCAGAGGCACAACGACAAATTTCTAAGATGCATATCAGTAAGATTTAGTTAATTGCCTGATGATGACTTCTTAAAAGCAATTAGGCCACAGTTTTCTTTAAATAGTGCACTGACCTCCATATGCAAGCTTAAGGTCCATGAATGTGCTGGGTAATTATCTTTTCACTAATCAAGGAAAAGTATTCTTGAAAAGATCCCAATTTAGAAATAGTCATAAATAATTCAGATCTAAGCCAATCAGACTAATTTCCTTGGGGTATTTTTGAGTTTTGTAGCTGTGTTCTTTAATTGAACATAGTCATAGGAGAGCAAACTCCAGACTTCTTTACCTCCCATATAGCAAACCTTTGCGTTGTCTTTTAAAAATTTTTACTGAAAAAAGTAGCGTCTAAGCGTACTAAACAGTGAGGAGGGGTAATGGGAGTACTGAAAAGTATGTTTGCTTTTTTTAAAATTGTAATGTTTGTGAACATTAAGGGAACAAAATTTTCTTTTTACTCTGTATGATACTGGAATGTTGTTTCTTAGTGTTGGTATCTGTTTAGCACTATCCAATCATCTGTATTTAGGTACATTAGCTATGCAAGGACTTGTCTATTTGCATTTACAAACTGTAGGCAAGTTAACTCTTTAAGCTAGAAATGCTTTGATCTGTTGGAAAAACAGTTTCAGAGGAAAAGTGAGGCATGGGAACCCTGTTCAGCATAGCTGGCTTCAGCAGTTTCTACTTCAAAGTCTAGAAAACCATGAGGCAATATGTTTTCTGTTCAACAGACTTTTCTGCCCATTAACAGCCAATTTATTTGAATCTACTGTGTGCTACTGGAAGTGCTAGCTACCAGAAACAGACAGCATATGTGTTTCAGGGAACAGAAAGAAGCTCTTCTTTTAAAGTCTGTTTTCATCTCCTGTGAATGTTTCTCCCATGGGCTTATGTTTGGAACTAAGCGAGCACAGCTTTCCCTCAATGCAGTCTTAGATGTTTTCTTTTTAAATATGACAACTACACCTAGATCAACTAGAATTACTATTTCATATCCCTTAGAAAACTGCCTGAATTCAGCTCCGTTTTGCTGGTGCAAGTTCCTGTTCATCTCATTCTCAAGTAATTGCAAGTAGAATTTGGCCCTTCTGTCTGTTATCAGATGGGATATATGCAGTGGTGACACCTACAGAATAAATGTCTGCTATTTCAAAATCATAGAATCATTTAGGTTGGAAAAAACCCTTAAGATCATCGAGACCAACCATTAACCCGACCCTGCCAAGTCCACCACTAAACCATTGTCC
>NW_009232067.1:0-3678 GCF_000690835.1 Fulmarus glacialis
GAAGTACGCCAAGGACACGCGCTACTGCACCTCCGGCGTGGCCACACATGACAAGTGAGTCCCTGGGGCAGGAGGACCCACTCCTGCGGGCCCAGCAGTTGGGCTGCCTGGCTCACCGTCTCACCCTTCCTCACAGGAACACCATGGAGGCCCTGCCAGCCTGCCTGCTCAAGGACGTGTACCAGGAAGCACTGGGCTCTGCGGTCATCGGCATTGATGAGGGCCAGTTCGTAAGTGCATGGCCAGGGCAGGTCCTGGGGAGCTCTGCAGGATACAATCTTCAGAGCACCCTGTGCAGAAGGTCTGAATCCTCTGTAGGAGGGGATGGGAAGAAATACCCTGGGGCAGGTTGATCCTGCTGGACTATGCTCATATAGTCAAACCCTTCCCTGCCCTTAGTCCCTGCAGGCTGAGGACAGTGGGCCTGGAGTCCCTTTCACAGATAGGCAACATGGCTTTAATTTTCCTCGTGCTCTGTGCCGCTGTCTGGGCACGTGCCACTGGATCCCGAGCGAAGTGCTGCCCCTTCTTCCTCCTGACGCTGTTTCTGTACCTCCTCTAGTTCCCAGACATCGTGGAGTTCTGTGAGATGATGGCCAATGCTGGGAAAACTGTCATTGTTGCTGCTCTTGATGGGACTTTCCAGAGAAAGGTAAAACACTTTTTTTAGTACAGCAGCTGCTTTGGGATCCTTGTAGAACCCATTCAACAGAACCGCTCCTGCTGTCTTGGCACAGGCCTTCGGGAGCATCCTGAACCTGGTGCCGCTGGCAGAGAGCGTGGTGAAGCTGAACGCCGTGTGCATGGAGTGTTACCGAGAAGCCTCCTACACAAAGAGGCTGGGAGTAGAGAGGGAGGTGAGTTCCCTTGGAACAGAAAGCACTTCAGTAGCTTCATCTTGCCAGTCCTGCTAGTCTAGAGGGATCTCCTCAGGGGAACTGGGCTCTGCAGAGTTGTTCTCCCAATTTTCTTGCCAGGTTGAAGTGATTGGAGGAGCAGACAAGTACCACTCCGTCTGCCGAGCCTGCTACTTCCGCAAGCGGCCTCAGCAGCCGGGGTCGGAAAACAAGGAGAACATGCCCATGGGGGTGAAGCAGCTGGACGTGGCTGCCTCCCGAAAGATCTTTGCTTCTTGACTGCTGGGGTCCCACATGGGGAAAAATGAGAAGAAAGACGCTAAATGCTGTGGCTCCCAGATGCCAGATCTGGCTTCCCCTGCTTTTGTCAAAACTCTTAAGTGTCTTAGCTCTACCTGCCAAACCAAGCCGCTGTTCCTCTGCACCAAGCGCCAGGAAAGAGGAGGATCAACTGGACCTGATGCCGGCGGGAGCTGAAGCGGGAGCATGACTAAAAGTGAGTTCCTTTCTCAGAACACGGAAAAGAGACAGGTGTAGTTACTGATGCTGCCGCACAAACAGGTGCTGGAAAACTGTCACAGGCAAACCATCACTCGCCATAGTTCTGGCCTGCTCTCCTGGTCTTCTGCGTATGTTCAGACTGGCACTGGTGGCTGATTTACTTGCCTGCGAACGCAACTGTTCCTTTAGCTCTTGTGCACTGTTGCTAAATTCCAGGTTTCTTAAGACAATGTACAGTAACTTAGTATTTTAAACCCACTTCCTTTTTTAACGCAGTCTGAGGAGATAACCCGTTCTTTGTCATAGAGCTGTGGCACAACTTTTCAACTGACACATGTAGCAGCAGCCTGGCCCTCAGCAGTCCCTTTGAACGATTGTGTACGGCCTCTCCGTTTGCTGTTACTTGCTGTAACTGTCTTGTAAATTTTTGTTGAAACAGAAGAGGAGGGAAAGGAAGGCTTGACTTGATGGCCTGACAGTAGGCTCTTCCTAGCTTTCGAACTTTAAAAGGGCTAGCAGTAGTCTGGTAGTCTGGTAGTCTAGTCTGTGTATTAAGACAGAGTCCTTCTGGAAGAACTGGACTTCACTTCAGGAAGAGCCTCCTCTCCAAGATCAGGGTGTTTTTGCTCAGGTCCAAGCTTGGTGCTGCCACTTCAGTGCTTAGTTACCTGTGAAGGGTTTGGAGGCTCAGGACTTCATCTGTAGAGTTTTGGGCTACTGTTTCTGTGAAGATCCGTCTACTTGGAAAAGGGCGTCTGCTTTGAGTGGATGGTTCTCAACTCTAGTCATGTATCTTGCTCCCTCCTGAGCCTTTCAAAAATTCTCACAGCTGATTCTTCCTCTGATGTAAGTTGACTGAAGGATCCAATTCCCCCTTTGCTTGACTTGGCTTCTGGAAAGTTTGGGGTTTTTTTCCTCACTCCTTGCAAAAGTGCTTTTCTCTGTAAGCCAGCTCCAAGCAGCAGCTCTTGGTTCTGGCCAGGTCAAATCTCCACGTGCAAGCCCAGTGCTCTCTGTTTGCCTACACCCTCCAGCTAGGAGGAGGCACCTCCCCAGAAGGTTACAAGAGCCATCTGAAAAACCCCTGCTCCCTCTGCATTACTTGAAGTGATGACAGTTGTAGTACTCACAAGCACTTGATTGCCAGTCCTGGGCTTTCCCCTTAGGGACAGGGAAGGCAGCACTGCTACTGGTTTAGGTTAATAAATAACTTAATGAAATTGCTTCTGTGTGTTTTATACCAGACTGCTCTGAAAAGGCTTCCCTGCCGTGAACACTGTGCAAACAGTGCAGGCTGATCACTCACAGCAGCAGCCTGGGCTGCGCGGCTGGTTGCAGGGGTGGTGGTTGAGCTGTCTGCTCAAACCTACCAGACTCTGCGAGGAGCAGGAGGAGGGCTTGCCTAAAAATAGCACTAGCATGAGTGTGCTGTTTGCAGCGCAGCAGTTGGCTGGGGCTGCTCTGCTGCTTCCCTGCCAGGAACCCCCCACCCCAGCCCTCGGGGAGAGAGGAGGAACCCTGTTTTGCTTCCCTAGAGAAGAAAGGCACATGGTGACTAGGTGAAAAAGTTTATTCCACTTCTACAGTGACAAACAAAGAACTACTTGAACACCAGCCCCAGCAGCGACGGCTCGCATACCACACACTGCTGCTGGGAACAGCTTCACAACAGGTGCAGCAGAAAAAACAACCTGAGACAGCCAGCCTGCACAGGCGCCGGAGTGGCACCCTGGGTCACCCTGTGAGCAGGGTGCTGCCGAGGGGAGCAGCAGGCAGGATGCGGGATGGCGGCCTCGCGTGTGCGGAGGCAATACTTAGTGGAAGGCAAGCGAGGTGTGCCGAGTACCAAGCCAGCAGGGAAAGCACTCCAGGACCATCCTCAGACATCTGGAGCAGCCACGGCCCTGCTGAGAGAGCCCAGCACTCGCCGCTCCCACGGATCCCAAACCATGTCATCCGAGCACCGGCAGCTCTAGTGCAGGCTGTGAGAAGGCACAGGATGGGAACTTACTATCAAAAGAAGGCAGGGCTTTGGCATCAAGCTCACCCAGCAGCAGCTGAGGGGGAAAGGCACGGGAAGCCGGTGGCAGGCAGGAGCTGGACCGCACCGCCCAGCTGTGCTACGGCAGCAAGAGCCGGCACTTGAGGGGTTGCAGCCAGCGGGGCTGGAAAGGCACTGGTGCCAGGACGGGCCGGGGCAGCAGTCACAAGGGCACAGCCAGGCCAGAGCCGGGGGGTGCAAACCACACACCCACCCCGTTGCTTCCCCAAGGGCACAACAGTAAGGGCAGGCACTTGGCATCGCCAGGGCCGGCCCCAT
>NW_009232068.1:0-212 GCF_000690835.1 Fulmarus glacialis
GATAGCCCCGGGAAGAAGCCGCGGAGCCGCCCGCTCCGAGCACCGTGCCCGGTCCGTCTCTGCCCCGAGCGCGGCTCCGCGGCAAACGGGCAGCCCGGAGCAAAAACCGAGGGACCCCTCGATTGAGAGTCGGTCTTTCTCCTCCTGCCGCTTTTCTCTCTCGTTTTGAAATAAATTCGTCCACCTGGAATGTTATTTTCTTTCGAAGAAAA
>NW_009232068.1:441-1026 GCF_000690835.1 Fulmarus glacialis
GGCGGCCACTGTTCCGGATCCCAAACCACCAAACTGAAAGCGCAGAAGAGATTTCTGCGCCATCACCTCCCTCGGCAGGACCGGGGCGATCCCTTCCCGCACAACGCAACGGATTTTCCCAGACAAAGAGAAAATCCTGGAAAGAAACCGCTGCCGAGCACCTCCGGCGTGGGAGGACAAGCCGAGCCGGGGAGGCAGCTCGGTGGGGAGGAGGGCTGCTTCCCTGGTTTAACTTTGTTCTTGGGGTAAAGATAAGATAATTCGGTTCACCGCAGTAAAGATGATAACGCGGCTGAGATCTTGAAGTGGCTTTTAAAGGACTTTGCAAACCACCGCCGGAGGAGGACGGTGAAATACCCCCGGGGTTATAAACCCTGCGCACGGAGAGTCCTTTTAAATCAAGCCCAAAACTTTATTTGCTCGGGACTTGGTTTAAAAGGGCTCTCCGGTGTGGATGCAAACGAATTGAAGTGGGGTTTATTGTTCAACGCCTGAGTGCGTTTCAGTGTCTCTCCAAAGGCCGCAGAGCGATGCAGCTGCGGACCTGTTTGGGCGAAGGCGAATTAGGAGACCGAGAGTCTGTTC
>NW_009232069.1:0-212 GCF_000690835.1 Fulmarus glacialis
GGCGGGATGAGCGCTGTGAGCGGAGCCGAGGGACGAGCGAGCCCCGGCTCGGTTCGCGCAAATTCATTCCCCCCCTCCCCAATTATCCCGGTTATGCCCGGGGAAATGCGGTGTGAATTTCAAGGGATCAGATTCCCCTTGTCGTGCCCCGCTGGCTCCCACCTCCCTCGTCCCTTTAAAGCCGAAGATGCCCCTTGGAAGTGGTCATGATC
>NW_009232069.1:404-668 GCF_000690835.1 Fulmarus glacialis
AAGGGGGATTCTTGCGGTTACCAAATTTGCAGGAATGTAAATGAGCACGTTTTGTGAGCGCGGAGGGGAGGGGGAGGAGGGTTGCACATTTTACAGCTCACTGACCATTTGGCGATCCATTGAGAGGAGGGTTTGGAAAAGTGGCTCCTTTGTGACAGCTCTAGCCAGATTGGGGGGCTGCTCATTTGCATCTCATTAAGCATGCAGGCGGCCGGCGGGATATAAGGGAGGCAGGCGCCCAAGGAGAGGCAGATCCTTAGCGCT
>NW_009232070.1:0-208 GCF_000690835.1 Fulmarus glacialis
GATGCTCCTGCATGCGCGCGCCGCCTGCGCGCGTACACGCCTTCGCGTGGCAAAGCGCGCCTGCTGCGTGGCCAGCCCGCCGTGGGACCCGTTCTCATTTCGGAGACGTGTTTGGGACCGAAAACCATTTTCCCCATGTGGCTGCCGTTCCTAGGATGGCAGTCCCTGCTCCCTCCCTCCACCGAGCTGACCCCGACCGGGATGTGTG
>NW_009232070.1:237-5284 GCF_000690835.1 Fulmarus glacialis
CGCTCCCCGGGGAGCTGATGAAGTGCGATGTTTTGCGGGCTGGTGGCCCCGGCTGAGCCCGGCAGACAGCCTCTCCCTCCGCAGCACCTTTCCGCATGCGAGACCCGAGCGAAAACACCTGGAGCCAATTCCCAGCCCTGTCGAGCCAGCAGAAAAAACGAGGCGTCCGAGGCCTCGCTTTGTAAACGCGCGGTCACTGGGCTGTTCTCTTTCCCCCCCGAGGAGGAAGGAAGGGCGGTCTGGTGGGCTGGCTGGCTGGTCCAGGGATGTTTGGAGCGAGATGAAGGGCGGCGAGGCGATGCTCGGGGCATCTCCGCGCCGCGCCTGGGGATGCATGGGTCTTGGACAGAAACGGCCAGTCTGGGAATTGAGCGGCCGGCTCGTGGCTGGCTTTATAGCGCTTTGGAGAGGAGGAAACGCCGTCTCTGTGGCGGTGAAGCCGCTTTCCAGTGCTGGCAAAAGTTCAGCCATCCCGAGCCCAGGCTGAGGGAAGGCAAGGGGAGAGGGTGGGAGAGGAGGCAGAGATGCACCTAAATAACCCTGGAAAAAGCCCCCCACCCCTCCTGCGTGCTGCAGAGAGGCAGCGGGGCCAAAGCCTCCCGGGTCCCCGGGCTTGGGGCACGGTAAGCAAGTCCCGAGGTATCAGCACCGATGGTGCAGCATGGGGACCACCAGCTTCTCTGGGGCCAGGACAGGTTGACATCACGGGGACACAGCAGGGGCTTGATACCTGGTGTAGGCAAGGAGGGGTGACTCGTCAGCAGGAGCAAACCCTGCTCTCACAGGAGCAATCAGGGGACCCACCAGCTCCTTGTGCCTGGTTCAGGAGGGGGAACGGGGCTGTTGCATGATGTAGCATCTTCTGTGCTTCCCAACAAGATCCAGGTGGCATTGAGTTGTCCTCCTCCTGGCTAGGACAGCGGGCAGGCTGCCAGAGAGCAAACCTGGCAGATGGTGGGCAATCCGTCCTGGTGCAGCTCAGCAAGGCCAGGGACAGGCGTCGGAGGAGAACAGAAACTGCCGAGGAGCCGATCACTGCACTTGTGTAAAATCATGAGCAATGGTGAAAGCAGCAGAACGTGGGAGGGATGCTGATGCAGAGCAGCTTCAGAAACAGCGAAGGATGGAGAGAGAGTCTGGCAGTCAACATCCGACTTTTATTTCTAGTTAAATAACAGAGCACGTCGTATGAGAGAAAGTCATTAAGTGTCAAGAGCCAGATTTCAGAGGAGCTTAGTGCCAGGTTTCCCAGTGCTCAGCACCACAGCCGGGGCCAGGCTTTCCGAAAAGCCAGCTCCCTTTCGGAGCCGCCACAGCAGCCAGGCTTGCAACGGGGCTGGCTGGGGCTCCTGGGGGACGTGTCTGGATGGACTCGTGGGGGAGCCGAGTGCCCGACCCGCTCGGCTCTTCTCTGAAATGCCTGACCGGTGCCTGGTGCCGACAGGATGCTCCCCAGCACCGACCCTGCAAGATGTCCCCACCGGGCGAGAGGAGTTGTGTCACCTGGTGGGCTGGGATAGTTTCAACCCCTTGTCGGACTGGCTGAGGCTTTTCAAGCAGGAGACTGACACATCGTGGGTTGTCAGCTTCCTGTGGGAATTTCTAAGTGAATAATCATTGTGAACATCATGAAAAGCATTTTAATAGTCAGAGAATACCATCTGGATGTTCACAAACAAAGGCGATATAAATCCACGACTGACAGCGCACTGAACTCACTGCTTTTATAAGTAAAAGTATTTCCAAATTGTTTCCCAAATTATTTAAGCAAGTCTTTCCTCTAATGAAATTCAGAAAAGATCCTAACATAGGCAAACAGTACAGACTGAGCACAACAGAGACTTTAGACAGAGGGATTAAAGTTTGGGTCGGCTGTAATCAAATGACATCCCCTGCGTATGAATGCAGTCCGTGTTCAGAGATAAGAGGAATCCCAAACACTTCTGCAATGGGAGGAATAAATCTGGAGGTGCCAAAAGGGAACCGGGGGAGAGAGCGGGGAATAACTCAAACCAGTTTTTGTGGGTGTGAAGGCCTTGCATGACGGCGGCGAGCACTGCGGGGCTCGTTTGAGAGCGTACCAGGAGGGATGTGCTCTGTCTGGTTGCAGCTGCCTCCGAGGTCCTCGCAGTGGGGACCCTGGGAGGGGCGGGAGGGGAGGGATGCTGCAGATAAGAAGAGGAGAAACTAGCCAGGCACAAGGCTGTTTTGCAGGGAGGAGAGAGGTGCTAACAGCCCGGCTGGGTATTGGCTTGGAGGTGATGTGCCGTGATGGAGGGGAGATGGAGAGCAGAGCTCTCGGGAGGAGAAGATGGCAGGGACGCACAGTTGTCTCCAGCGGCAGGGATGGACCTTGCCACCCACAGGTTTTGGGTCAGAGGTGCACAAACCAGCACGACTTGGGCTGGATGGGGGGGCTGCAGGACTCCCAGCTTGTCCTGGATAGTGACATGCACAGGGCTGCTGCTTTCCTGGACAAAACCCCTGGAAATCAGGCAGCAGCGCAGATCCTGACCTCCGTGTCCTTACGTCCTGGAGCGCACCTCTTGACAGCCCAAAGCGGCTGCTGAGCCAAGGGCTTTGTTCAGCGCGGGCCTCTGCGGAGAAGGAGCTGGAAATGGAAGCGGCAATCCAGAGCCAGTGGAGGCCACATCAACAGCCGAGCAACCTCAGACGCGTTGGAGGCAGAAACCAGCCAAACCAAGCTGCGAGCTGGCCATCAGTGTGCTAGGACGGCCACCGGCAAGGTGATTTCACCGGCAGCACCTGGACAGCTGTGGCTGGCAGCATGGCTTTCTGACTGAGGACAACTGTGCCTCTGTCACTCTTGGACCCCTGGCCAAGATTTTGGGATCCTGGCAGATGATACAGAAACATCTGCTCTTGCTGGCTCTTCCCGATCCAGCTCTGGCAGCAACGGTTGAGGGTCCTCCAGCCAGCAAGGGCTGGGGAAAGGTTCGGGCTGTGGATGAGGGGTCTAAAAACACTCATACCATGGCATTTACCTGCAGGTGTACTCCGGCAAACATGGGACAAATCTGTCTTGCCCTCCATGCAGGAAGACCACGTCTCTTTGCTCGCTGGAGAAGCCTTGGTTCGAAAGCGGGCAGTCCCCGACCCCACCGAGGCACCCCAGCAATCCCCCTCCTCCGCGTCAGCTCGGAGCAGAGGACACCCCACTGTCCAAGGGGGCAATGAACCCCAGTTCCTGTATTTCATCTGAATTCACCTTGTCCTGTGGTGCTGGGCAATCTTCTGAGTGGAAAAAAGTCATGTTTATTCATCATTGTTTCAGGCCAAGTTCTGAATGGGAATGGGTACAAGGTTTGGAAGCAAAAAAAGTTGCTCACAGAAGGAAACAGGAAATAAAATCTGATCTCTCCACCGTGATGGGATGCCTGCTCATGACAGGACACCTACTGACAGCTGGACACCCCCTCCGCCAGACCCTCTCTGCTGGGATCAGACTTTTCTCCTTGCCCCAGATGCACCACGCGTTTGCAACGCAAGCTCGGCCGAGAGAGCACGGCTCAGGGCAGGAACACAGGAGGAGGACACGGCATGGGGTCGCTCGGTCGTGCTGTCTGTTGGCTCCCCATCCCCCCCACCTCCCCACCTCGTGCAGGTTTGCTCCATAGGGCTTGGAGGTGGCTCCGAGAGCTTTGCAGGTTTCCAGTGCCGTGCCTCAAGTTTCTCCTTGGAAACATTAATTGTACGTGCCTTGTGTTCAGCCCGTGGGCTCCAGCACGGTCTCGGCGTTGGACTGAGACCACGCTTGGTCTCTTTGGACGCATCGGAAAGATTCCAGACGAAGGAATAAAGTGTTTGCCCAGACATGCTGCTGAGGGCAGGCTGCCCCACACCGGACCGGCTGCCAGCTCAGGGTGTGCCATGTCCCCGGCTGGCCCCCCGAGCATGGTTTCTGCAGGTCCCAGGAATGAGAGCAATGACAGGACCACTCCTGCCTGGATAAACGGGACAAGTGGTGTCGCTAGTGGCGGGGGATCAGAGGAGCTGCCTGCAGTCACTTTGCTAACATGCCCCTAAACCTTCTCCCAGCCAGAAAAAGCATTAGTCACCGTTACAAAGTCAGGATGAGCAGACAGAAATAACAAGTGTGTTCGTCTAGAGCACGTCCATGCCAGGCAAAATATTGTGGCCAGGACCGTTCTGTGCTTGTTCTGGGGAAGGGGCAGAGGAACCTGCTCGGCTGGAGCTGGGGCTTGTGGTACATCATCCCAACACCTGGCTAGCTGTGTGGGCCACTGATGACCGCCGGAGGTGGCCCTGCCCAGGACCTTCAGGGGTCTGCAGAGATGGACAGACCTGACAGAGGGGCTGGTGAAGTGGTTTGGCTCCTGGAAGTGCAGTGAGATGAAGAAGGACTTGGGGAGGCAATGCTGTGACCTCCTGGCTATCAGAGGCTCTCTGGGCTAGCTCATGGCTAACCATGAGCTGGTGGACATTTCAGAGGGGACAGCAGCTTGGACCCTCCTCCATCCCACATCAGCCCTGTCCATGATACCAACAACCTTTCCCCAGTGCCGGGGGCAGGAGGGCAGCAGGCTGGCTGCGAGGAACCAGGCAGCCCACCCCCCTGGGAGACTCCTGCCCCTCTAACCTGGCCCGTCCACCCGCTTCAGCATCACCGCAGAGGAGCAGAGACACTGGGAGCGGCATGAGCCAGGACCTGGATACTGGCCGACAAGGGGAGAGGATGAAGGGAGATCTAAAGTCGGGGTGCGAAAAAGGAGAGCAGCGAGGATGCGGCCGGGCGCTGATGACGGGGGTGGCTGCAGACAGTATCGCAGCAACGTGCTGGCATGAAGCAGGGGCCAGTCTGAAGTCAAACATAGGGAACATTTCTACCAGACGGGACAATTACACTCTGGAGCTGCTTGCCAGTGAGGCCCCATCACGAGTGGAACAGATCCCATAAGATACTTCTAAGTTTAGAGTAAAGGAGCCCTCTCCAATAGGGGAGGATGCGAGACTGGAGAGCAAAATCCCGCACGTCGCCGCCAAACCGCACTCCCCGGAGAAGCAC
>NW_009232070.1:5298-10271 GCF_000690835.1 Fulmarus glacialis
TTACGGCTGAGACACACATTCCAGCCGAAACCCCTATTTTCAGTTGTTTATACATCGCTCAAAAAATATCCTTTTGGATTGAATTTGTTCATGCTTGATCTCAGCCCAAAAAACCAAAGAATTATTTGGGGATGGTTTGAACAAAATCCGTTCAGCTGTTTCTGTGTTATGTAAGCATCAGAATAAATATGTTTTCCTCTTTTCAAACATTTTTCTCATCCTCACTAGCTGTCAGATAGCTCAAAATCAGCTTCATGATTTGGAAGTGGTGTACTTAGCCCATGCCTGGCTCTCAATGAGGGACCAACCCGTCCAATCAGCCAGACAAGACCTCCTCAGGGAGGGAGGAAACCAGAAAGGACTACAGCTCTTATGTGTGGTGCTCAACATCCTTAACGGTGGTCTCCACGGGCAGGGGAGCACAGCCAGGCACCTTCTGAGAGTGCTCGGCAAGAAGGGGTTGGCCAGTGCCAGCCGAGGGTTAAATGAATAGATATTGAAGAAGAATGTGGAAAAGAGCCGTGAACATTTGTGCAAAGGGGAGGTAAGCACAGTGCTGTTGCACAGACCACGCAGTAAGAGGAGGGCTCTTGGGCCCGTGGTCTAACAGCGGTTGTGTGTGGCTCACTGCCCACCTACCAACTCCATGAGAGCTCACAGGTTGCTCTGTAGCTGCTCCATGCTTTTTTTTTGTGCTGTGCCCATGCTTGTTGTTTGGTGGATTGTGTTTTCAGGAGAGGAGAAGTAGGGGAGAAGAGCTTACAAACTTGTAGAGACTTTCACCCCAGGATCGTACCCAGATGCAGAGAGGTGATTGGTGATGGTCATTGCAGAAGGAAGCCCAGTCCTTTGTGAGGTGGTTGAGGCAGACGTTGGGAAGGCTTTGTGCTGGCATCTTTGGGGTGGGACGGAGCTGTTGGAAGTGAATACAGAAATATCCTTGAAATCCAAGACTAGAGAAGACTATCGTCCAAGTTTTAGGAGTTCACACCAAGCCAGCGTAGAGGTGATGCCTTGACCCAGCAGATCCATGTGCTTGTGGGACTTACTCTTGGATGAAGAGATGAAGAGGCAAAGGCAACGTTCACCCCCATGGTGTGCTTCACAGGAGTGAGGGTCTCCAAGTTGCTTGGGTGCTCGCCTCTTCCTGGTTTGAAGAGGAGTTAAATACCTGAACGCCTGGCAGTGGCTGGGATGTCATTCCTGATCCAGCACCTACAGAAACCCAGGGAAGTCCATCCAAGTGCTGATTCTTAACTACGGGGCATTTGTTCAAGGAATGACATTCAAGTAACTACAGACAAAATGCTATAGCAACGAAAACTGGGCTGCCAGTAACAGAGACTCCAACACAGTGTCAATGTTTTGTGGAGAAACCATGGGAAAAATGAGAAGGATCATTCTGAGACGGGGAATTTTCAAGAGAATCAGGAAGCTGATAAAAATGCCCTAAGCACAAAAGGAATTAAATTAAAGTCCTTCAGCTGAATGTGGAGGCTGCTTCAGCATCTGTACAAGCCACTAAGGGCTCACAAAATTTGAGTGAAGAAAGAGGGCAGGGACAAGAATCACTTTAAGTCTGTCAGGAGGGAAAAGGCTGTGAAACCATGAGCAGGCGAAGGGAAAAGAAGATATTGGTGGAAATCCAGAAACATCTTGACTTTGACTGAAGTCCCCAACCTGGGGACTAGAGGAGCAGGGAAAGGCACCAGTAGTCAAGGGGAGACCTCAGTGCCTCCAAGGGGAGACCACAAGCCTCCTGGAACTAGTTTGAGCCCAAGAGCGTCCTTGGAGCAGAGGCATCACTTGGACCCACAGGAGGGTCTGATCCCCTCTGAAAACTCCCTGCACCTCTAGGCAGGCTGCACTGGTGAGAAACGAGCATCTCCAGGGTCCTGGGGCAGGAGGAATGATTTAACTCAAGAGGGAATGTTGAACACCTGCCAGGACTGAAATGAAATCATAACCAGAGCCAGGTGAAATCTGCCTCTGCCTCCTTCCTCGTTCCACTGGAGGATCCTGTCAATGGCTTCAGCAGTAGCAAAGGACATGTGAATACCCCTAGATTTGCTTTAGGGCAGCAGAGGTATCTGGAAACCCAACTATGCCCTTTTGACAGTTCAACTTAACTTGGGTGACTTTGCTCTGAAGCAGATAAAGAGTGCTTCCATGATCCATCCTATGAGCAGGGAGAAATACGTTCTTAACCCATCCCAGATGTTTGCAAAGCAGACATATATCTTAGTCCTGAGCTAGCAGAAGAAAAACTGCTGGAACAAAATTATACGTTAAAAAAGAAAATGCCAGATCCACATGGTAGAGCTGAGAGTGCTCAGGGAGACGAAGAATGTAGCAGCTCCTCTGTCGACTGAAGCAGGCAATTTAACATTAAAGCTACTGCTTTCCAGAAGTCTGGAGTGAAGCAAATGTTGTATTGGTCTGCACAACGGCAGCTGCAACGATCCTGGGAATAGTCCGGCAGCTCTTTGTTCAGGAAAATGTGCTAGAAGGAAGCAATCATTGAAGTTCAGATAAAGCCAGTTGGAGGGACCTTGAGGTCCCTCTGTCTTGTTGACAAGCTGGATGGATGGGACAATAGGAACCTCGTGAAGTTCAACAGAGACAAATATTGTGTCTTCCATCTGGGATGGAGCAACCCCATGTGTCAGGACAGGCTGGGGACCAACCAGCTTGGGTGCATTAGCTCTGAAGCAAAGGACATGGGTACTGGGTGAACAAGTTGACCGTGAATCAGCAGTGTGTTTTTCCAGTGATGAAAGCCAACTGGTGTGCCGTGTTAGCAAGAGCATAGCCAACATCTGGAGGGAAAATGTATGAGAAGAGGCTGAGAGAGCTGGGGTTGTTCAGCCTGGAGAAGAGAGGTCGAAAGGGGGATCTGCTTGCAACTTCCTCTGCCTAAAGGGGAGCTGTAGAGAAGACAGAGCCAGACTCTTCTCAGAGGTGAACAATAAGAGAAAAATGGGCAACAAGCAGAAGTTGCAAGCAAGGAAGGTACCACTCGACACAAAAAAAAAGTGTTGTGCAGCCCTGGTATAGGGCCAGATCAGGTTGCTCATGGACAAGGCCCTGAGTAAATGGATTTGGCTTTGGAGTTAGCCCTGCTCTGAGCACGACTGGACTAAAGACTTCGTATGTTTCTCCCAGACGGAGTTATTCTCTGTTCCTATGGTTTTCTGATAGAGGAAGATCAAGGAAAATCACATTTCTCAGCCTATAACACAGCCTTGAACAGGTTGGCAGAGCCATGGGTGGAGAAAGACTGCTCTTTGTTCACTACACTTCAGGGTGAGATTGTGCCAGTGCTGGAGAACACCCGAAACAGCTATGAGAATCTGTAAAAGTGTCTCTGTTGAGTGAGGCCAGGACATCAAGTGGTCTGCTCCCTCTGCAGCATGATGGGCTGCTGCTTGGGAGAAGAATCAGAGCCCCTGGCTCTAGGATGTCTGAGTGTCTTCTCCTTTTTAAGTTCCCCCAGCCTGCAGCCTGGAGACTGGAGTTTCTGAAAATGCTCCAGCCTTGGAAGAAGAAGGAGAGAAACGGTCATCATGTTTGCTCTGCTCAGTGCTTGTTCAATTTATGGACAGAGGATCTGAGATAGAGCTCTGGCATTGCTAGAGGAGAGCTTGGCGCCTCTTGGTGGCACAGAACAAACTCTCCACTGAGAGACAGCTTCAGGCCTCTTCCCCCGTGCTCAAATGTCTCTACTTCTTGAACAAGGTTGCCACCCCATCACCTTTCCATTGCAACCCTGGAGAGGCGCAGATGTCACCCTGAGCACCCATCACAACATCTGAGCTGCTGGTTGATCTACGCAGGTTGTGCTAGCGACATCCTCACTCCCCTTCGGTGACCGGGATGGCACAAAATCCTTGCAGACATCTCACATGTTGACTGTTGCTGGCCTTATCTCCAAGGATCAAGACCATATTTTTCTCCTCATTCCAGGAAGGACGAGTTTTAAGAGGCCCAGAATTGGAAACAGCTCCCCTTTCTTCCTGTGCTTCCCACACATTTTTTTCATGTGGGGAGTTGTTTACCGCAGTTACGCAAGCGGAGGAAGAGGGCTGGGGTGAGAGCAGAGTCCTGGCCGCCGGGCACAGTGTGGCTCCCGCCGCCCTGCACGCCCTCCCCGGCCCCTGCATCCCACACGTCGTGATGCTGCGCCGCACTGGAGATGCACGAGTAGAAGGAGAAGGAAATGTCCTGCTTCCCTGGTGAGGGGACAGTCCTCAGGGACTAGAGAGGACTGGATCCCAAGGTGAAATTCTGGGATGAGTCCTGGACTCTATGGAGTGGACACCCAGAGGTGGCTGAGCTCCCCAGCTCCTTTCCTTGGATGCCGGTTGCAAGCAAATGACAGCCACCATGCCAGGACAACATGATGTCCCTGTTCCCCTGCGAGAGTCCCACACTGAGACTGGTGAAGGACCGGGGAAGGTGGAGGGGACACCACACCCCTCCTATGCATGGTGACCGGGTGAAGGGCTGTGCTGTGGGGCTGGGCATGGCAGTGGAAAGGGGTCAGAGACGTGGTCGCAGGGGTGGTGGCACACTCTGGGGATGTCCCCTCCTTTACACAGAGTCCCCTGCCTGTGCTATGGGGTGGATGGGGCAGCAAGAGGCACAGGGAGGAGTCACAGACCCCCGTTGCCATGTGGGAACACGGCATCCGTGTGCATCTGCGGCATCCGCAGCATCCGCGTGCCCCGCTCCCCACATCCCTGGGGCACCGGAGGAGGAGAGGGACAGTCCGCTGTGGGACTGGAGCAGAAAGTCCTGCTGTGGGTCTACGGGAGGGCAGACCTGGAGTGGGGCTGGAGGCACACGGCGAGAGGCTGGGCTGTGGATCGGGAGCCTTGCTGCCCTATTGGGGCTGCACAAGGCAGCACCTCCAGCGCATCTGCGCATGCGCATCCCCACGGGGTCAGCCAGTGCAAGCTCTTGCCACTGGG
>NW_009232070.1:10325-25890 GCF_000690835.1 Fulmarus glacialis
AACATGAGCTCATCCTCCTCCAAGACTGGATGGTTTGTGTTGATGGACTCATGATCTCCATTTGGCTGGCGGCTGCAAGCCCTGGGGCACAGGCAAGGAGGGGCAAGACAAGGTGGGCTCCTGCAGGGTGGAGGCGAGGGGCAGGGGGGGGTAGGCAGGCAGGGGAACCGAGCCAGGGAAGACATGATCCGTACAGCCCAGCTGGGAGCAAAGGGGCTGGCAGGACCGGGAAAGGCACCAAGAGGCAGGTGGCAGCCTGGAGGATGGGGATGAACAAGGGAGGGCAGTGCCTGGACCCGATACACCCCTGGATTCGGGGTTTTGGAGGGCCAGCTGAAGGGTAGGCACAGCCTTGCAGCTCCTTCTGGATGCCGAGGCAAGACTCAGCGCACGTCTGGGAAGAGCTGGCGTCTGCCGCGGTCAGAATGAAATGCTCAGCCTGCTTGCGGGACTGCACGGCACAGGGTTTTCTCAAGCAAGAGTGCTGGCAGAGCCTTGAACTCAGTGTGTCGCCGCCAGCCAGCCTCCCCCAGGCTCTCCCAGCATGCTGCTCCCAGCACCCAGCTGTGCCCCCCTTCCCCGGGCACCCATCACAGCTCTCAGATGTGCCCAGGGACGTTGCTGGCTCCAGCATCTTAAACAGGACCACTGCTTCCCCCACCGCCTCCTGGAGGTGAAAGCACTTGGCTTTACTCCTTCCACCAAGGGATTTATGTCCCTAGCAAAGGTGACGTCCAATTGACGGTGCCAGCCTGCACTTGCAGGTGTCCAAGCACCTGAGCCCCACAGAGGGGGTGCATGCAGCATTTCTCCTGTAGCCTAAGCCAAGACAGCGTGTGGCTTGTCCTGCATGGCACGGATGAAGCCCTCATACCATGCCCTGGTGCAAACGGCACGGGGAGCCAAAATCTCAGGCCAAAAAGCAGCTTTTGCAAAAGCAGATGCTGCCTGAGGTCTCCTTCAGCCACCACTTTTGTACCCCACTCAGAGCAGCTTTCTCTTACTGTCATCACTCCTGGTTGTGTCTGGAGGGTGTCAGGGCCCTGAGTGCACTAATGGACCTTAATTGCCCTGATCAGCCTCACCTGGGCCCCATCCATATCCCTGCCCTGGGTGTTCAGAGCCTTTCTGTGTAGTGTTGTAGGTGTGCTTGTGTCCTGCTCTACCTCCCGGATGGATCATGGACCTGTGTGGTAGTTAGCTTGCCTCCAGCCCTATCTCCTGGACAGACCTTGGCACTGTGCTGTAGGTATCTTGTCTCTTGGATGGACCCCTTGGGTGTATGTTGTAGCCATGTCTTTAGCCCCGTCTGCTTTTGCTCTTGGTGGGACTCCTTGGACCTGGTTCATTTCTTGTGTCATGCTCCCACCGTGCCAGGGAAGTGATGAGTGCTCAAGACTGGGGTGTTCTCCCATGCTTGCTAGAATAGCGTGAAACCCAAAGATTAGGACTAAGAGGAATTCGTTGCTCATAGGGTGATCACAAGGTGCCTCTGGGAGAGGTATGAGTAATCCCAAGTTATACTCAGGAAGATCTTCCAGCAGATACAGGAACTTTAATGCTACTATACCTGGCTTTGACACCTCTGTAAAGCAGGGCACAACCTAATTAAGGATTAAGCCTAATTAAGGTTCTCTAACTAAGAGGTGATTGTGTTGAGAGAAGCTGTGGGGACAAGACATGGTGGGGAGCCTGTCTGAACAATGGAAACCAGAACCTGGCTTCTTCAGCCCGGGGAGGCTGCGATGGCATGACCACTAAATTGACCAGAGACTGAGCCACCCTGTGCAGTGAGACTGAGTCCCCTGAAGGAGTTGAAGAGACAAAGCCAGACTGTCCTCAGAGGTGCACAGCAAAAGAAAAAGAAACAATGGAGACAAGCTGTGACAAAAACCAGCTCCTATTGGACATAAAGACGGTGGTTCCCATCCTGAGAGTGATGCAGGAGGACAGGGACCACATGGCGTGGCAGGAGGTGGAAGGGGCAGTGGAGTGACAGCCAGGGAAAACTGGCCTGGTTTTAGAGGGAGGGAAGGTGGCCGTGGACGAAAGCTGCCTGAGCACACGGCTGGCCTCGGCACAGGAAGAAACGAATGTCAACCGGCCGTGAATAACCTGATGTGGAGAAGGAAGTCCATAATCCTCCGATGTCCTGGAGCTTTTCCTTGGGGAAAATGTTGAGGTGACAGGAGGTGGCACTTGTGAAGGTTGCCAAGTGGTGAGGTGGTGTGGGGCTCAGGACCATCCTGGTCCTACATTCCCGTGAGCATGGGACTGTACTGGATGTGATCAAAGGGCACACTGAAGCCTGCCCCAACCATGGAGTTGGCCTTCAAGTATCCAGAGATGGCCTCCCTCGTGATGATGAGGACCTCCCCTGATGTGCTGGCCATACTCCTCCTCATGTGGCCCGGCCTGTGGCTGTCTCACTTACAAGAGGAGTGCTGGCCCGTTTTCAGGGCTGCAACTCGGCTTTTCTGTTTACAGATCTGCTACATGGGTGTCTCTGCCCGTCCCCTGCCCCAGTCCACGGTGTGGCACAGTGTCCCAGCTGTAGAGGGGACATCATCCCTTCTGACACCCTATCCACTTCTCAGCTTTGAGGAGCTCCATAGGCAGAGCTCTCCACAGTGTCCCCCCGCTGCCCCCCTCCCCCCCACCAAATTGTTTCCCTTCACACATCCATTCGTGGTGTGGCTTGTGCAGGAGGGGTCCAGCTCTCCCACCAGAACCCCAGCATCATTCCCCCTGCCCACATCCTGCCCAAGCAGTCTTGTTTCCATGCCCACAGGCTGCATGCAACCTTCCTAGGGGTGGTGGGTCTTCACTTCGAGAACATGTTCAAAGTCCTGCTTCTGGAGGATGTCTCAGCCTGAAGCACCCCCTCCTGCCATGGGCCAGGTTTCTCCAAAGCCCTGATCGGTATGATGGTCACCAGCTCCATGTGTTGTTCCAGGGAAGGTCCTGGGGTACCATCCCAATCTCCAGAGCTGGGTATTGTTTGCCTGACATCCACCTGGAGCTGGCAGATGAGCTAGGGTGGACATGGAGGGGAGGGATGGGCCAAGCCCCTCGGGCGCTCTTTGCCTGTGATTTTCTGGCTTTATGGGCTGCATCTGCAGAGCTGGCATCTCCTCATAGAGCTGGAAGCAGGTGCTCGCAGATGGCTGGGCCAGGCTGACCCTGCGCTTCGGGTGGGCTGCTGGTCACACGGGTGCTGACAGTCTGCAGAGTCTCGGTGGGCTGTGATACGGCTGCTCCCTCGCTCCCAGGACAGGCTATGCTTGGGCGCAGAGAGGAGGTGTCCTTGCAGCAGGAACTGAAGCCCCATGAGTAGCGACCTGTGAGATCTGATGAGCCTCCGTGCCCGGCTGAATTGGGGTCTCGGAACAGCCCCCCCACTTCCCACACGCACGCATCCTCTTTCCACCTGCAGCGTGGCCAGGGATGGGGTAGGATCTGCCTGCTGCAATGTGATGTTCTTCTCCCTTCCACCATTCTGCACTTGTTATGGTGCCTCCCTGCCTTGGCCTCCTCCAGCAAGCTCTGCTCGCCGGTGTGGGCTCTCCAGGGTGGGCAGCACCCACAGAGCGCCTGTGTTCTTGCAGGGGGTGTTGATCTGCCTCTGCTCCTCATCCAGAGGACAGAGCAGACCATATTGGGGCAGGGCTTTGAGCACAACCTCGTGGGGACCATCTCAGACCCAGCAAGCTTCACCCTGACTCCTGTGGGCAACATTCCCAGCTCGGTGCTCCATCAGCTCAGGAGATTTTGGGAGCTTCAGGCTTCCTAAGGGGTTGAAGGAGGCAGACAGGGATGTTGGTGGTGAAAAGACCCACCACGGTTGATGGATAAGATGAAGGGAAGGGCAGTGGGCTGATAACTCCACAACCATGCCTGTGGGTCTTGACCCCCTCAACCCTGCAGGGACCAGAAGACAGGGTGACCCTAACCAATGGGTCTCATGTCCCCAGTCCTGTACTGAGGAGGCAAGCAGAGCTTGGAGGACGATTGAGAAAAGGCCAGAGATTTTGGCAGCCCTTCTGCAGCCAGAACAATGGCTGACATCATGTTTTATTTAAGAGGGAGAAGGAAAAAAAAAAAAAAAAAAATTACGACCAGAAGGACCACAGCCCTGTAGCCCTGGGAGAGACGGAGTTTATTTTTCCTGCCTGCTGGTTCCTCTCGCGCTCCCCCCGGCCCTGGCCGTGGCACAGCACATTCCTTTGCCATGATCTCCTCCCTCCCATGCAACAGCACATTCCTCCGGCGCTGGCTGCTCCCTTCTGCCACGACCACGTTGTAGCCCTGCTCTGGCCACCCTGGCATGGCTGGGGTGGAGGGGACGGTGACCACCTCTCTTCAGTGCCTGTGCACAGCTGGAAGCTCTCTGCTTTCCACCATTGCTGGAGCTCAGGCTCAGCTATGGCGCATGTGGCCATACACTGTCTTGCTCGTGGTCTGGGTCCAGATCCACCCCATGCACAGGTGTCTGTCCTGGCGCTGGCACCTCCATCCCTGGAGAGCTGAGTGTCCTGGAGTGACGGGTTGAGCCTCACCATCTGTGTGGTTCCTCTGCTGTTGTGGCCCATGGTGCTTGCCTCTGTGGCGGGTGCATTGGACCGGGGGGGTCCCAGTAGCATGGGTCAACCTTCCAGGTGGGGATTCCTATGCACCCCAGCCCGATGGGGACAGGGGAGCATGGGGTGCCAAGCATGGCTCGCTGTCTTCCCACACTGGGTGGAGCAAGACCAGCCTGGTCTTGGGGTCATCCATTTGGATCCCAAACAGGCAAGAGCACAGGAAGGTGCCTGCCAAGTCTTATGAGCAGCAGGGAGATGAGCTAACGCCTCGCAAGGCTGAGTTCACAGGGCTGTCAGCAGCTCCCAGTGCAGGGGCCAGACCAGGCAGGGCAGGTCACCTGAGAGGGTCTGGTCAGATGTGGGTGCATGACCACTCCCCTCCCGGCCAGCGCTGGTGTGGGGTTGAGAAGGCTGGGCTGTGGGTGCTAGTGCACCCGTGCCAGACCAGTGCATCCAGCACACCTGGCCCTTGCACTCCTGCTGGCCTCACTGGGTTTTGCTGGTAATAACCGCCGTGTCCCTGTCCCCTCCTGACACACTGCTGTGAGCCCAGACACATGCCTGGCTGCTTGTCTTGTAGCATTTTCCCACTGCAATCAGACAAAATGAGATGTTACCTTCTCCCAGGACATGGCCCTGTACTCACCCCAAAGCCCCTTCCCAGGACTTTGCCCTATACCCAACCATAGAGGTGACCAGCAATGTCCCCATGCAGCCCACCGGGAAGGTCCCTTCCTCCTGTTTTTTTCACCTGCACCAGCTCTGCCTTGCTCCTGCTCATGCTGGGGGATGCACAGGAGAGAGCTGGGGGGCTCTGGTGCAAGGTTATGGGGGGCATTGCAGGGCTCTGGGTCTGGGCTAGACCTCAAGGGGCTGAATGGGGCCATGTGTGCCCCATCTCCTGCCAGGCTGGGCTAAACCAGGGTTAACCAGCGGAGCGGCTGGGAACTGCCACATGCCAAGAATGTTTCCAGCCTGGGGAAGGGCTGGACATGAATCACCCGCTCCCTCCGCCAGACGCTGCATGCAGGCTGGGCTCCGCACTGTGCTGAGCTGTGACAGGTCCTGCAGCTAGCCTGGGGACCCCTGTGCAGACGAGGGGTCTGCCAGCCCCATCAGCATCATCAGCCCAGTTGGCTCCAGCCTGTTTTTGTGGCTCCTGGGGAATCCCAGCTGGATCTGGGATCCAGCACCCATCTCTCTGCTTTGGGCACTGCTTGTTGGGGAAGCCCACGTGCGGACCTACGTTGCAGCTATGGGACACGCTCCTCCCACGCTGCTTCAGCTCTTGGTCTCCACCACTTGCGTCTATGCTCCCAAGCCTGCATTTTCAGGAGTTGTAAATCGGTCTCTGGAGATCTCCCACTTTTGCTGGTTGGTACCATGACCCTGCTCAGCCCAGCGCCAGCTCTCTTGCTGCTCATCTTGCTGCCTGCCCCGGCCCCAGCGCCCATCAGCATGGGGGATGCTCTCCCTTCACCTCTGACTGACACCAGCCTGGTCCTGCTGTGACCCCAGGGAATCCCAGCAGTTTGGGAGATGGGCACCTGCAGCCTTCCCACAGCCAACAGGCTCCTGGAGAGCCAGTGCTGGGGAAAGGTTTTGCACCCAGGGGTGCTCCTGTCCATGACCAGCACTGCTGCCCTCCTGTGCTGGCTGCCCAGCCAGGTGGGTGGCTGGTCCCACTACAGGCTTCAGAGATGCCCATACCCCTTAGTGCTTCCCATATCCAAAAGAGTGCTGTAGCTTCAAGAAGGCAGGCAGTCCCATGCCTGCTGAAGTCCAATTGACAGTGTTGGGGGAGACTCTCCCCACAACTTCTGTCCAGGGCCCTGAGCAGCAGCCAGTGCTCCAGACAGAGCTTCTCCTCCCCGTGCCCCCTTGCCTTCCCCGAGGCTGCAGGAGGAGCAGGCAGAGCTCGCTTTGCAGCAGGGACACCGTGCCTGCCCGGCTCTGGCAGGCAGGGACGTTGGTTGGCATTAACTGATGGTCCTGGAGCAGCTGGCTGCAGACTCCAGCTGGTGGCACGGGCTTCAGCCGGGCCACGTAAACTCCGTCCACCATTTATATTTCAAAGTATGTGTACCAGTGGGGATCTGGAGAAATGCCACTCTCTGGTGCACGCCAGCCGTGTTTCAGCAGCATGGCTTTGGGGAGGAGGTGGGACCTGGTGGCTTGGAGAGGTCTCGCTTAGTGACAGACCCTCTCATTGCATGCTCCCCACACGTGATGGGCAAGGGGACGGTGGCTGTTTGCTCCTCCACCTGGTGTCATTGCAAGGCTCTGGGTGGCCAAATGGCCTGCAAGGTCACAGAGGGATGATTGTGGCTCCTTTTCCCGGCTGAATGGGAGAAACTGGGCGGTGGGTTTCATGGCTGTCTGAGGGGTGCATGAGGATGCTGCAGCAGAGGACCCAGGCTGGGTAAAGAGAATAAATACAGTGTTCCTGAGGGACCTGCCCTCTCTGCTGCAGCCTGAGCCCTCCCCAAATGGTCTGTACTACCTGTACACACCAGGAGGTTTTGCAGGAGCAGGGAGTGCTGGCCAACACGGGACTCCATGAGCTTTTGCCCTTGAGAGCCTTCAGGGAGCTAATCTGCTGGGATGATTCATGCTCCCTGTGGTTTGGAAGCAGTGGCAGCGCAGGTCGGAAAATTTCACACTTGCGGTTTGCATGTGATGCGGCGCCTGGCCCTGCACGCCCCTTGTTCACGTGTTTTGCTGCCCACCTTCCCGAGGCAGAGAGAGGGGTCTCTCCTCCACGTGGGCAAGTCGGGGTCTCATGCTGCACGCATCAATTTGCTGGCACCAGCCCAGAGGTGATGCCCCTTCTCCCCACTCCCTACTTCCATGTGGCCTCCTGGATTTATCCTGCAGATAAACTTGCGGATCCTTCAGAGCAACAGTGGGAGGGGATTACTGGCAAGAATGAGGCTACCTTGGACTTTTTGGCAACCAGAAGTCCCCTGGCACGGTCCCCGCAGCTCCTGGTGCACAGATGTCTCTCATTCACCTCCTTGCCATGCACAGCAAAGCAGCGAGAGGGTCTGAGCACCAGACCAGCCTCGGGGACATCTGCGAGGCAGTGGCTGAATGAAGGGAGCAGGAAAAACACAGGGAAGAAGGGCTGCTGCTGCCCAGCACCAGGCTCCTCTCCTTGCCAGCACGCTGCACCGCTTAGGGCTAATGTCATGTTAACTCCGTTAATTCGGAACATCTCCATTTTCACTTGGAAAAAAAAAGAGGTTTCCACGTTCGCTTCAGTGTTTCTGAAGCTAGCTGGAAACGCTCTCCCCACAGATGGTGCCAGGGAGAGGGTCCCTGCCCGGGGATGCAGGGATGCTTCCCATCGGATCACTTCCTTTGCTGCAACAAGAGCAAAACCATGCCATGTTGCTGCAGCAAGACGTGTTCAAAGCGTTGTGCAAACACAACAATCGGCCCTATTTACTGCGCCTGGTGACCTCGCTCCAAGGTTTCTGGCAAAGGATGTAATCTCTAGGACAGTATTTTTCCCTTGCTTTCCCAACACTTTCCAAACAAGCTCATCTGAAAGCATTGACTCAAGGGTTTCAAGAAGCTGTGCTGAGCATAAAGCCACGCGTCCAGAGACTGGTGCCTGCGGACTCGTCAGCTCATCGGCTCAAGAAATAAACAATAAATGAAGCAGACCTCTAAACATCTGGCGGAAAGTAGGAGCATGTCCCACAGTCTGAGTGTCTGAAGGATAAATGGGGCTGGACCGAGTCACAGCTCCTTTCTTGTCCACATTGCAAACGGGGCAAGCGTGATATTTACGGGCTTCAGTGATGCTGTGACTACAGCATCTTGGCACTTCTCTTTCACCGGCTTCTAGGGGAATAGTGACATGTGTGTGAAAAACACGCTGCTGGGGCACAACGTCCCAGGGTCCAAATGGCAGCAGAGATGGGGAGGGAGAAGCTCTGGGGACAAGGTGAGCTCTTACCCGCAAATGTGATCGGGCAGGGCATACTGTGCTGGGAGATGAAGAGAAGCTGTGAGTCCTGGAGAGCTGCAACCACCTGGAGAAGATAGAAACCAGGCAGAAAGTAGCCTTGCAAGCAAGTTGGCTTGCTTGCCTGGCACTATTGCTGGAGGAGACTTCCCTAGAGATGGGTATATAATACATGGGCCTGACCAGGAGCAAGTAAGGGAAGCTGTAGTGAGCTTCTCAGTGCTCAGCACCATAGCTGGGTCCTGCACCTTCCTTGTTTTCATGGGTCTGGCCAAAGCAAAAATAAAATAAAAAAAAATCAAGACCTTGAGGATCATGTAGCCAGGGAGCAGGACTTGCAGTCTGGCATGGAAATACATGAGCCAGTGGGTGTGGTGATCCCTGCCTCAGAGTTAAGTGCATGAGTGGTCCCATGGATTTCACTTAGGGAGGAGTGTGCACTTAAGTGCTTTGCTGGATGAAGGCCTAGGAGATGGGAGGGCTGAACTCCAAGTGGAGCTGGGCAGGAAAGAGCCTACGCACTTTGCTGCAATGTTTGGGATTTCCAGCCTGGAGACAGAGAAGCAGGGCAGGCAAAGTGTGGAAATCCGGCCTCGGAGCCCCAAGCAGGGCAGGGGCTGGAGCCAGCATCTCGGACAGCCCAGCTGGTGGTTCCCAGCATGCCTGGGATGGGGTGGGGAGCTCTGGGGTGCTGTGCTGTCCTCCAGGAGGCACAAATATGGTCAGGCAGGTCAGGCATTTCTCCATTCTGAGAAATTTCTCCTTTCAGAAGCCCCAACAAAACTGATGTAACAATCTGGGCATGGGTGAATTTTCTGAAAAGACATAGATAAGGATGGCAGAGTGATGCAGAAACTGTGCCTACCTGCAGAAAAGCAGGGACAGTCCTACAGAGGACAGCACGAGGAGGAATGAGAGAGTATGACCCAGGAGAGCCAGAGTTAGCCGAGATATTGGGGAAAGACACCAGCAAGGAGACTGATGGCCAGATGGCCTTGACGTGGGGCCATGGTTAGGTCCCCACCTCTGTGAGTGCCTGTACTGTGCAGCTGGGAAGCTGTGGGTGCCCTTGGCCTTTGGCCTTTGGCCGTGGCACTGACCCATGCCCAGCAGTGGACATCTCCAGGTGACCATGGTCTTGAGCTGGTCCTGGGAGCTGAGCAAGAGGAAAGTAGTAGTAGTAAGAGGAGGCACCACTGGCCTGGGGAAGGGACAACGTGAATTGGGCGAGGGTGAAAGGAGATGATCTGGTGTTTGCTGAGGTGGGGCCAGGCCATCCTCAGGTGCTTTGGAGGTCACCGCATCCCTGTGCCCAGAGTGCTTCTTGGAGCTTCAGGAGCAATACCCCTTGCTTACAATCCCAGATCTGGGGCAGGGGTCTCGCATCCCTCCCACAACCACAGGGGAACAAGGACACACTCTGCTGTGAACCTATTCTGGCAAGAGCGCCAGCCCCTTCCCCTTCCCCTCCTATCCAGATTCCACCAGACCTCCAGCTGTCCCAAGGCCTTGGGCCCTGGCCATTTTCCCCACAGCACCGCCACGCCAGGCAGGAGATGCCATGGGTGGCTCAGCCCTGTGCCTCCATCTCCCTGGGGGTTTGGGGAGTATGGCACCATGCAATCCTCCTCCTGAACCACATCTCTGCTAGTGTGGGCCAGGAGAGGCCCACCCACTGCCACCGCCAAGGCTGGGGATGGGCAGGACATGCAGCGTGCCTGTTTGTTGGGCTGTGCCCAGCAGCATCACCATGCTCGGTGGTGCGTGCTCTTGGCGGGGGTGGCCAGGGTTGTCCCTGCTGAAGTGCAGTGAGTGCCGAGACCATGGAGAGCTCCTCCACAAGAGGTTTTCGAGCTCCTGAGACCTCTTCAGGAGGGACTTTGCCCGTGGGGAGGTGGACAACAGCTTCACTGACCCATCCACTGGTGCCTTGGCGGGCGCTGGGGTGGCCGTTCCCTGATCATCCAAGCAGCCAAGGGATGCTTGTGCATATGGTCCCCCTTGCAGCTGGGACTTGGCAGAGGTGCAATCTCATGCATGGTGATGATACTCAGATATCATCTCTGGTGATTTATGGCTGGAGCCCTCAAGCGCTGGTTTGGGAAGATCCTCATAAATAGCTCCGGCGTGACAGAGGGCCTGCTGGATAATGGAAAATCGAGGGATCATCCCTCGCCACGGCTCTGTGCAGTATCTGGTGGTTAACCCCGCTGTGACAGCTGAGAAGGGCACACAGCTCTTGCTCCAACTCTTCCCTATGGGAGTCAGGTCCTTTGGGCCCCCCCCCCCGGAAGGAAGCCATGGTAGCCCCAGGACAACATTGTGCCATGCCAGGAGGCAGACCACATGCCACCATGCCATGGTGGGGTGACACTGCTGTGCCAGGCAGCGGTCCATAGGTCATGCCCCACCGCACCGAGCTCTGGTGGTTGTGCCGTGCTGTGATGCATTTTTCATGCTGCTCTGCTCGTGCGCTGCCACATGTCCCTCCTCTTTCCAGCCCCCTCTTGTATCCCACATGGGTTTTGCAGCATCAGCGTGGAGCAATTTTTGTCTGGAGGCTCTGCCACCCGTTAGCAAAACTCATTGGAGCACGGGCTTTCCCTCTAAAGCCAGTCACTGTGTTTGCCCTGTTACGTCCTTCTTGACAGCTTTCTGCTCCGAAGCTCACCTCCTGCTCCCTCCTGCAGCTGGGGAGGGCTCATCCTTTGCAGGACTTGCATAGGACCTTGGGAGGTTTCCCAGACCAGCTCCCCACCGACTTCCCTTGCACGTTCACGGCTGAGCCATCTCCGCAGGCTGGTCCCGTCCCTGCAGACCCTGGCCAGGACCCATCCAGGTGTTCACAGCCTTGACACGGGCACTGGACCTTCACCTGAGTTCCCATTCACGATGATGAGCCCTGGAGAAAGCCTGCCACGGCTAAGCCAGAGCGAAAAAGGGAAATCAAGGTCCCACAGTAATGGAGCAACCTGCAGCCTTCCCTGCAGCCCCTCGCAGCAGCACGGCTCACCCCTCGGCACAGTGCTCCTCCCAGGTGTCCCCCCCTTCCCAGCATGGACCTGGGGCTGGTGGCCACTGTCTGGGCTCTGCTGTGAGGAAGAGGAAGCATGGGGAGGGGGCATATGGCAGATCTCCTCTCTGACAAGGGATATCCAGTGCTCGCTGGGCAGGTGCCCAGGCAGCTGGACCGGGCTTGATGGTGTCAGCTCTGGTGCTTGGGGAGGAACAGATGGGATCCATTAGCAGAGATTATTTAGATATCTCCAAAGGGCTCCGTCACAACCCATTAAACTTAGACAAGCAGACGTAATGAGGGCTTAACACGGCAGTCTCGGCAACACGCCTGGCACAGCTCAGCACCGGTGGAGCCGCTCAAGGACAGTGGTGTGCATGGAGAGCCCCTTCGGACCCCGGGGTCTCGGCACATCTGGACAGCAGTGAACAACCAGCCCCAACCCTGGGGTGCATGTCTTGTCTGGTCCCCCAACGTGCACCTCCGCTCTCATGCAGCTCGGATGCCTGGCAGCCCTCAGGATGGGGGGACACCGGCTCTGGATGTGCTTTCCTGCCCCAGCATCCACCCTTCCTCCCCTCTGGCATCACCCTTCTGTAGAGAAATGGGAGGACACTGCTGTCCCAGTGCTCTGGCACGGGTCTTGCTCTTGGCCCCATGCTGGGCTAGCACATGCAGGGTGTGCATGATCTCCGTGCTGAACCTGGGAGCTGCCAGCCACCCTGATAGCTCAGCCCCTGGCTCCCCCAGGCTGGGTCTCAGAAACACAACAGCTGAACAGGATCCCTCCACCCTCCGCCACGGCCCATGAGACCCCCCCCATCGCCTCCCCGACAAGCTCAGACGCCTCTGTCTGATGGGCGGAGGATGCCGCAGCCAGGAAAGGCAGCTGCCTCCGGCATCTCGCCACACGGTGCCATTTCGCAACGCCTCTAGCCCAGCGGGGTGACTGGAGCCTGCCCCGCTCCTGCCAGGCTTCCCAGCAGAGCCAGGACAGTGCCGCGGCATGCCAAGCCCTTGCAGTCCCGGTGCTGCTCAGCTGCATCCTCGCCAGGTCCCCGCTGCCACTGTCCCTGTTTAAGGGACTCATTTTTCTTACTCTTTGCTTTCTTACAGCATGCCCTGTGCTCTGGGAATGCTGGACTTCAGAGGGAGGTCTCCCATGGCAGAGAGTGCTCGTTGCCCTCATTCGCGGAGGGTTTGGAGACCAGGCTGTCCCAAAAGATGGAAGGAGGGCAGGACATTCCCCGAGGATCTCTGCAGAGGAATGGACATCATTAACAGCTGCCCTGCACTGGATCTTAGAGCAGCCTTTAATCTAACAGCAGTTAGCAAACATTAGAGGGAAAAGGCTGGGAGGGGTTGGATGGAGATCCACCATGCCACCTGGACAATTTCCGATGTGGGATGTATCCCTTGAACCAGGACAGTGCATGTTCGTTCCATCCTCCCGGCCGTCCTACTTCCAGGGGTGCAGGAGAAAGTCCTGGGCTATCCCCAACCCATGAGAACCACAGATCATGTCTCCAGGTGTCACAGGGAGTCACCTCCGCAGCGTCCTGCCCGGTGCTTCCCATATACAGTGTCTGCAAAGCCTGGGGGAGCTGTCTCCCACCAGCGCGTGCCTTCTGCTGGCTTTCCCCATGGGGTTCATGAAGCTCCCCAAGTTTCGGCTGCGGTGGTTTTGTAACCAGATCATCTGTTTCTCAGCGGGTGATGGCTGCAGTTTCGAGGCAGTTCTCCAGGAATTTAGCAAGACTGAATGGGATCCGGATGGCGTGGCTCAGGTATCTGAAGGTATGTCAGGCCTCCACTCAAGCATTTGACAGTGTTTTCCATGACCTCATTAGGCTGAGGATCGTTAGCCTGGTCTCTGCAGAAACTCGAGCTCCTAACAGGGAATTATGGTTCATTATTTGTCGCCAGCACAGTAGGTATGTCATGTCTAGCGAGTGCAGCTTTTATATACGCCATTACATGGCTGGGCGTCGTAGTCTCTAATAACGCTATTTCTGGATTGCAGTAATGATAATTGAGAACTAGTGTGTCATTAATTATACAAACGACTTGATGCCAGCGCTGGATTGTGTCTCTAATTTCTGGAACTACTGTCCTCATTTGTTTTGTTTGACAGCTTCTAGCATTTGATGTTTTGCATTATTTGACGTTTTATTCTACAGCCACAGTGAACCCAGGCCAGTGGGTCCCTGGACATGCCTGTCCTTCTCGAGGCTCATCCTGCTTCCAAGCAGAGACAGCCTGGGATCTCTGCAAGAACTCCTGCCTGTAAGTGCTCTCCGCCCACACTGCCATACACGTGTTGTCAGGACATGCAGCGTTAACTGGTTGGAGTTGCACCTTGTGCATGGTCTCTGCTGCAACTGGGCATCTCTGCCCAAGTCAGGGAATGCGTCCTCCTCCGTGTTTACAGTTCCATTCTCCCTCGCTTCTCCTTACAGCTCTGAAGAGAGAGTCAGCCAGCACAGAGACTTTCCCAGGTTTCTGTCTCAGCCTGAAAGGACAGTCTGTGCCCTCTGGCCAGTTTAAGTAGCCCAAATCTCGAAGCTTCCAGTGTGGCTCCAGGTGGAGGGGGTGGGAAGGATGGCTGTGCTGCTGAGCACAGAGCTCTGGCTTTCTTGCAGGGGTGCACCCCAGAACTGTGCTGGGGTCCTGTCCCCGGTGAGTGACATTGTCCATTTTTGCACTTTTCCCAATGGGAATGAGCTGAATTTGGTCTGGGATTAGCCAGCTGGTTCAGAAAGGATTGATGGCTTGGACTGATGCACGGGTGGCAGACCAAACAATGCCACGTGCATGAGCTCTGGGGCAGCAGGCATGGTTTGTGTGGGCAGCTCAGGCAGCTCCTGGCGTGGGTGAGGCTTATCCTTTGTTCAACCACTTTTTCTTATATGTTATTTCTTTAACCTGGAGTATTTTCCTGTTGTAAGTCCCTCCCAGAGCTTTTCAGGACTCTGGTTCTGTTCTTCTGGCATTTTTCCCTGTAGTATAATACGATCCCTGTGAACTCCACTGCCTTCAGTATCTCAAATATTTGCAGTATCTTTTTGTGAAATATTTTGGATGCACAGCATAGCCCCAGGGAGTCCCGGGAAGCACCTCCCAGATAAGGCATTAGAAGCACACATGCAGGAAGGCTTGGGCTTTGTCCAGGGGAACCGGTGAGGATCCAGATGAAACATCCTACATGAGAACATCTGACCCCTGCCACTTGCTCCAAACTGTCTCCCCTGCCAGGCACAGCAGAGCATGCCATTTTCACACCAAATTTAATCACAGACTACAGAGCCTCTTCTTTTTCCATGTTGCACAGACCCATTCTGCAGTGCTTTGCTATCTAGCATCTCTCTCTTGCCAGCTGTTTCCTCTGTCGGATCTGCCAGAGTGCCAGAGGGACATTTTTAGCTGCTCTTATGAAAGGACAATGTTATTTTCTAAAATCATATGTTACTGATAATTTCCTAAGCTTCTACAGCCCTGTCCCTCTGCTTCCAAAGAGGACACTGAAGACAGGTCCAGGCATCGCCCCCAACCCTCCTCTCTCCCCAGGGGCCAGCAGGGAGGCTGGGTGCCCAGCGCAGATGCACAGAGCCCTGCTGTACCCATCTGAAAGGTCAGTGCGGTCCCACGCTGCCATCTGGCATATTCCCCCCCCGAAACATTTCCCAAAACAGTCTCCAGCATGATCTTTTCCGCGCTGCCTCTGTCTCCCATGCAGCCGCTGCAGGATCCCCCCCCACATCCAGCTGTGATGTGGTTGTGCTCAACACGATGAGTTTTACGAAACCTGCACGCCAGGATCTGGCTTAGAGGCAGGCGGTTCATCAGTGACCAAGGGGATTTTCCAGTCCCTACATGTACCGTCGCTCGACGGTGGCCAGAATGAATCCCTCACTGAGAGATTTTCCTCTCTCCAAGGAGTCCTTGTTTGGGGTTTCTTTGTCTTTCCTTCCTTCCCTTCTTCCCTTCCCT
>NW_009232071.1:0-215 GCF_000690835.1 Fulmarus glacialis
CCCTCCAACCCCCCCACCCTCTAGAGATCTGCTGGCAGCGAGCACCCAACGAATACCAGGACTTCTACTACCCGGAGAACATAGAAGGCGTCATCCACTGTGTCACCAACTGCACGCCCAACACACTGAGCACCATAGATTGCCACTACGGCCAGTGCCACATCACCCGGGCCGGTCCCCAGTGCTTGTGAGTGCCACCACGGGCTTCCATGGCC
>NW_009232071.1:596-876 GCF_000690835.1 Fulmarus glacialis
CACACTGGTGGCAACTGGTACGAGGATGATTACTTCACCAGGAACGGGGCCGATGGCTCCCTCTACTGCAACATGGGAGCCAACAACACCACAGGTGACCCCCAATCCCAATTCGGGTTGATGGAGACCAACGCTTGGGGAAAACCCCCCAAGACCTCCAACCACCCCCCACCATCTCCCCATAGGTGGTGAGAACGCACGCAACTTCACGCCTTCGTTGGAGCTGGTGGATACCTCCATGCCGGTACGTCTTCCTTCTTCTCCGGCAGCACCCACCACC
>NW_009232072.1:0-215 GCF_000690835.1 Fulmarus glacialis
CGAGTCAAAACGGGACCAAAGAGGTGGGCTCCTCCAGCTGGGGCCAGGCCACCGCCCCACTACGAGCTGTCTGCAGCGCAGAGCCACCATCCCGCCGGCCGCTGGAGAGAGCCCCCGGGCAGACGGAGCTGGAGGAACCGGCTCGGGGCAGAGTTTGCTGCGCACATGGAGCCTCTGGCACGGGAATGATCCAACCCAGAAGCTGCAAGGCCAGC
>NW_009232072.1:558-1128 GCF_000690835.1 Fulmarus glacialis
CAAGCTCGGCTCGTTTTTATAGGCCTTTTTCTCCTGAATAGGCCAAGACAAGCAATAGGCAAAGGCAGTCACGTGGACGGCAGTTTAATGAAGAACATATAAAAACTAGAAACAGAGGGAACGCGATGGGACAAGGAGATGCCAGAAGGGAAAAGATGCAAAAGTAAGAAATGAGCAGAGATTTTCCATGGACAAAGGCCAAAAAGCAGGCATGATCATAAACAACCAAAGTCGCCTGTTTTCTGTACACAGAGAAATGTGTTAGATGTATCTGATTTCCTTTACAGGTTGGAATATTTAATATTGGTCACCTTATACAAACCCAGATGATTTTACACGAGTCCTAAGAGAGTTTTCACTCTGAAACGACTCTGTTGATCTGAGCTTGTATTCAGGTAGAGGTGCAGATCGGAGAAAGTACTGAAGTTTTCAGAAATAAGACTCTGAGCTCAGGAAAACTGCATGGAGTTGAAGCTGTGGGCAGAACAAACACCTCCCCAGGGCTCACCTGGGCGGTGGCGGAGCCCAGGGCCCCGGTGCCTGTCCCAGGAGATCCCGCGGGGGAAGCAG
>NW_009232073.1:0-1373 GCF_000690835.1 Fulmarus glacialis
GGATTTGCACGAGGATTTGCACGAGGATTATCTGCCGCCGGGGAGGCAGCAGGCTTTGCACGAGGGTTTGCACCCGGGAAGGCAGCGGGAGTTGCAACCGTCTTGGCACCAGGGTCTGCATGGGGACGTGCACAAGGATTTGCACGAGGATCTGCAGCAGGATTCAAGACCAGACGGGCACCAGGGTTTGCACGAGGATTTGCACCGAGGAAGGCAGCGGGAGTTGCAACCGGCACGGCAGCAGGGTTTGCACAAAGATTTGCACAAGCATTTGCACGAGGACTTGCGCCGACACAGCGATCAGGATTCGCGACCGCCTTGGAGCCAGGGTTTGCACGGCAGCACGCACGGGGAATCGCACAAGGATCTGCGACCAGGCAGGCACCGGGGTTTGCACGAGGGTTTGCACGAGGACTTGCACGAGGACTTGCACGAGGACTTGCGCCAAGACAGCGATCAGGATTCACGATTGCCTTGGCACCGGGGTTTGCACGGGGACACGCACCAGGACTTGCGACCAGACAGGCACCGGGGTTTGCGCGAGGATTTGCACGAGGATTTGCACGAGGATTTGCACCGAGGAAGGCAGGAGGAGTTGCAGCCAGCGTGGCAGCAGGGTTTGCGTGGGGACTTGCGCGAGGATTTGCACCAGGATTTGCAACCAGACGAGCACCGGGGTTTGCACGAGGAGTCGCACGAGGATTTGCACAAGGATTCGCACGAGGATTTGCACGAGGATTCGCACGAGGATTCGCACGAGGGCTTGCGCCAAGACGGTGATCAGGATTCGCGACCGCCTTGGCACCGGGGTTTGCACGGGGACTCGCACGGGGACTCGCACGAGGATTTGCACGAGGATTCTCCCAGCTCACCGCTGGCACCTGCCATGTACGGTGACTCCCCCCCTGACCCTGCCCACCCTTATAGGGACGAGGACCCTGACGCCTATGGGGACCCCTATACGGACCTGGAGGACCCCGACATGCAGTCGTGGGACCCTGACACCTATGGGGGTCCCTATACAAGCCCGGCCCACCCCTATAGGGATGAGGACCCCAACACGGGGCCATGGGACCCTGAAACGGAGCCCTGGGACCCTGACATCTACGGGGACCCCTATATGGACCCCTATGGGGATGAGGATCCTGAAAGGGAGCCCTGGGACCCCTATACAACCCCCTTGGACTCCTATGGAGATGAGGACCCTGAGCCTGAGAGCCTCCGTAGGGGCAGGGACCCCCAAACGAGGCCCTGGGACCCCTATGGGGACCCGGATATGGACCCCTATAAGGACGGGGACCCCCAGAATGAGCCCAGGAACCCCTATAGAGCCCCAGATCCCGAGACTGAGCACTGGGACCCCCATAGGACCT
>NW_009232074.1:0-27879 GCF_000690835.1 Fulmarus glacialis
TGTAGCGAGGTGGGTGATGGTCTCTTCTCTAAGAAACTAGCAATAGGACGAGAGGAAACAGCTTCAAGTTGTGCCAAGGGAGGTTTAGATTGGACATTAGGAAAAAATTCTTTACTGAAAGAGTGGTCAGGCCTTGGAACAGGCTGCCCAGGGAAGTGGTTGAGTCACCATCCCACTTTTAAGTATTTAAAAGATGTGTAGATGAGGTGCTTAGGAACATGGTTTAGTGGGCATGGTGGTGTTGAGTTGATGGTTGGACTCGATGATCTTAGAGGTCTTTTCCAACCTTAATGATTCTATGATTCTATGTTGTGTGGTCTTTGTGGCACTTACAACCAAGTTACACTATTTCTCTCTAAAAATCCTAATTTTATTTTCAGTAAATATTGTGGAATTGGTGAAGAATGAGGATTATGTGAAACAATGTTGGAAGCTGTATTTCTCTTAATGAAGAATCCCTGATGAAAATCTGTAAATTGGAAACTGCTGATGTAGAAGTGAGAACTGAACCCACTATCTATTTCACTACTTACACACCGAGAGGCCCTAACGGAAAAGTACCTCATATTACTTGGAAACCGGAAGGAAGACAAGGTCCCAAAGCATTTATAATTTGAATAAACCGAGAAAGCACGTGACATTCAAAAGATTATCATCCTCATTTCAAGGAAATGCAAAACGGATGACATAATTTGTTACATCAAAATAAAAACAAAAAGTGCCAACAAAAGGTTCAGAAGATATAACAGTTCCCAGACCTGGAGAAGCTGGGTAGACATTGTTGTCGCTGTTGAGCAGGACATGACACTGGCAGCTATGTATATTGAGCAACTTGAGACATTGACAGGGAACTAAAGACCAATTGATTTGATGGATAATAAGTGATGATACCAATATTTATGTGGTTACAGAGTCAGTCAGAATTGTATACATCCAAATATGGAGAAAGGCTGTATTTTTACTGACCTCTTGCAGTCTATTTATTAAAGCTTTTCATGCAAGTCAATATATAATCAAAAATCCTCAGTCTTTCCTAAATCAGTTCACTCACACTGAATTCAGAAGAAGATTCAGAATGGAATGTTGTGTGATGATATCTCATGCTCATACCTCTTAATATGCTGGAAATCCCTCAGGCAAAACTGAACCAGCGGACATCATTAAATTATCATCAGTTTTAGGCACTAAGCAGCTTTTGTTTGCACTATTAGGAGTCCAGAACAATACACTTTCTGAGACAGAAGTATCTAATCTTGTTAAGGAACTTCACTATTTCTCTCATTTTATAGCATTACCTCTTGGTCTCAACTGCAATTTATAAATGCTATTAAAATGCAATTAGCTATTATGCTAATAATTAACAGAAATTCTTAAAACAGATTCAAATTAAGAATTCAAATTCTTCTTAAAACAGAACAGTGCGCCTTAAAGAGGGAATTACTAGATGTGCACAACTGTCCTTTTCTAATTTGGTACAGTGATCTCATGGTATTTTTTAGAGTGCCTTTAAAAAAACATGTGCCACCTTGCAGTTGAAGAAGATCTTTCAACAAGACACTACATTAGCAATTTTCCTCTTAAAAACTTTCCCTCTCTTGCCTGCATTCAACAAGTTGAATTAGAAGAAAAGGTGAAATGTTGTTCCTTCTAGAAAAAGGCCTTCCGGTGCATCGCTTCGGACAAAAAGAGAGAAGAAATGGGAGATACATTCGCTAATAGCTGAACAAAATATAATTTTGATCATACTGATTTGAGCTACACACTATACATTGCTTACTGAACAACAGCCATATCAAAGCCATATAGTATGAAAATCAATACACATTCTTGTAGGAATATTTTTGTGAAGCATTGTGGCTGTGTATAGGAAAAACTGATGCATGAAAAACCACAAGAAAGGGCTTTGGTTTGTCTGGTATTTTTTTAAACTTCAAGGATGGAATAGGATGTGATCACAGTGATAATGGATAAGGGTAACAAGTAAGAACCTTACCGATAAATCCCAAACCTAGTCTAAGAGGTTGGACTGGCTGAGTGATAAAGCCGAGAGGAGGATAATCACAATGGTAGATACAAGTGTGTAATTTGTCTGTGAAGTCAAAGCAACAATAAATCAACAGTAAGCTAGGTTTTGTGTTGAATTTATTTATCTGTTTATCTTGTACTTTCTACTGGCCAGCAAAGCTTATATGATGTATGTGGGAATACTTACATTATTTCCTTTTCCATTTCTTAACAAGATGACTGTCTACAGAAGCTCATGTTAGAGCAACTGTCCTTCAAGAGCTAGACTGTTGTTTTGACTCATACAGTATAAACAAACAAAAGAGGTACATTAGCTTTTATGCTGAATATATGCATACTCCGTAATTGTTGCACACCATATAACTAGCTTGTCAATAAGATTGACATTTTTTTCAGAAGCTATTGCCTTCACTTCTCCTCTGCTACGTATATACATTTTGTATCCATACAAATTGTCTGTGTTTGTTGTACAGTGATCCAGAAATATGTGGATTTGCTCAAGTAAAAGCGCACAGCCACCTTAGCATGTCAGCTCTGCATATCAGCTATCTTGGGAGTATGTATACAGCACAGATTCTGCAGCACAGCATAAAAGAGATGACTTACCTCTTGAAAATTCCATTGACTTTCTATCTCTGGTTGCATCAAATTCAAAACTACCTTCCTGATGTGTAAAGCTTTGTGTATAAGACTTTTCCATCACACAAATCCTTTTGCATTCAGTTCCACCTCAGCTTTCTGCAAATTTCCGACATTAATTCTTTAGACTTTCCTGAATCTTTTATTTTCTTCAAATATTTTGCCTAAGCTTTGTCACATTAGCTCCCCACACTTGGAATGCCTTCATTGCCTTCATCTGCCAAGAATTCTTTCCCTGTCTCAAGCCACTAGTGCCAGGACTCTTCTTCCTTTCAGTGCCTCTTAAATTACCCTAACACACTCTTTGTATTTCCCAAATACTTCTCCTGAGCCTTAGTGATTGTCTTGGCTAATACAGATCCCAAGTGTCTTGAGGCAGAGAACATGTTTTACCCATCTAAGCAGCCTTGTAAGTTTACAACTTATGTAAATGCTTGTTCATAATAATAGCTGTAATATACACTATGTAATACATACATGTTAAAAATCAGTTAGCCAAACAAAACCACCTGCTTAACTGCACACTTTTGCCTGTGCAAAACAGAAACTAGTCAATGAAAGATTAAACAGCATAGGACTCAGAGAAACAGACGGTTTTCAGTAGGGGAAAGGAAAAAAAAAAAAAGCCAAGCCAAGTTAGAATAAGGCTAAACTGAGGAGAGGCAAACTTTACACAAATGTCTCATGATTCTGAAAAACTCAGAGGGCATCATATTTCTGCATTTAGAGCTCAATACATCACATTAGTCAAAGCACTAATACAGAGTTTAGAACACTCTAAGTTGCTCAAATCACTAAGTTGGTTCTATGCTAATGACTTAGGAAACAGCAGGATATACAAGAAGTTGATAGCAGGTGGGCAGAATAGCATACAAAAAAGACATGAAAAGTCTTGCAGAGGGCATATCTATAAGAACCCCAATGCACCTGTGGGTGTGTGAGAAGTGGATGTTCCCAAATTCATTAGTGTCTTCTCTCTAGCCCCTAAAATCTGACTGTTGCTTAGAGAGTTAGCAACGAGGTCTGTGAGCTCAGGAGAAACAGTTGTTATAAGCAAAGTGTTCAGATTTAATTTATTTCTATATGCTAAACCACACATAACATTTACATCTTTGCGCATAATCCTGCACACATATCCATGACGTAGACACTGCATTAATTATCAAGGACTTTTCCTTTCTCCCTTATAACGCACTCACATTACCCTGACTTCCCACCCCTGCAGGTAAGTAAATGACTATTTGCCATTCTTCTAAAAGCATATTGTACCTTAAATAAAATGCTTGATTTAATGCACATATTCCCATATGCTTTCATTTCTTTTCTTTCCTAGTAAAACAAATTACTAAATAGGTATATGATTACATATGGTAACATACTTATTTTTAATCCAAATGGATTTTTCTTTTAATAGGAAAGCACTTAGCAGTTTTAAAACAATTGTTTTTCATTTGAAAAAAATAATGAAAGAAATGGAGAAAGAGGTGTTCCCCGATCAAAACCTTTATATGAAGTTAAACATTTTTTCTTTCCAAAAATGCCTGTTTTTCCAAGTAAAGAAAGTTTATTTTAAAATTGAACATAGGGCTAGTACCTATGAAACAGGACTAATGGTATTGTAATTTTAAGTACAGTAGTTGTCTTCCAAATTTTATATTACTTCATGTTACAATACTGGAAAAAGATACTTCCCAATACTGGATTGCAAGGTGATCTAGAAGTATTTAAAGCTACAACAACTATGTTTGTGAGTCTTTCACTCTTATGTGTGATTTTCCACTTGAGCCTGTCTACCACTTCAAAGACAAAATTCATTTCCTAAAACATGTAGCTTGGGCTTCAGCCGCATCAGTGGAGGAGGGGAAGGACCAGACATACTAACAGTTTAGATGTGTTTCAGGATTCTCTACTAAGATCCACTGAACGATTAGGAAAGAAAATCTAGGAAGTTTTTTGCAGAGATTTATATCTGTTTATTGCAGTATGGTCTCATCACTTAGATAAAATTGCTACTATTATTCATATGGTATTTGCTAAATTAGGTGTGCATTTCTATAAGCACTGTTTTTTCCAGTGACGCTCCATATACATCCTTGACTGCCAGTTACAGTGCCTCTTGAGAGAGATGAAGCCATGAGTAGTAGAGAAGAACAGAGTGGAAAGTGGCATAAAATGAAAATAAACATTAATAATCTTTAACCTCACACTGATTCATCGACTCACACAAATAAGGACTCTGGGATTTGGTCCCTATTACAGAGAAGGAAATCGTGGTATTAAGTCTTTAATCATCAAGACACTTAAGCATTATCTTTAGCACTAACATTAGAGTGAGACCACAGAAGTGAGCTGGCAACTCATGCATCAAACCCCGAGGCTGGGCATTTGTGATGGGTGTATTGTGAGGTGCTGTCATGTTACGGTTGCTCATTTCCATTTCTTATGTTTAAAGAGTTCAGAAAGTTTGAGAAAGCGAGAAGTCTCCAGTACACAAAGCAAAGCCAAGAACGGAAATAGTGCAGGTGTAGAAGCTGGGAAAAAGGCAGGAAAGGCACCACTTTGTTAATGTCGTCCAAATAAGAGGGCACAGAGAGCTAAAAGCAGGGTATTTAACTGCAGTCCGTTTCAGTCACCCGAAAAAATATTGTGAGAATATACCACTTAATCCTTTCCTAACAGTAAAGTTTGAAATTCCTTATTGGTGGGTACCGGATCCAGTTATTTTCGTATCCCATTTGAAATAGCTCTGTCTCAGATTCTAAATCTACGAGACAATAAGGGGTTATTACTGCTTTGGTCTTTCTATCGCTGTTTAATTTACATATTTGTCATAATATTTTAAACTCCCCAGTTACCTAGCTTAGTTTCTGTGTATTTATCCATGCCATGTTTTTTGATTGTTTTTGAAAACACAGACATGGATTTTTTTCTTCTGTGTAGTTGCTATCAAAATTTTAATTGCAGTTAAAAAATAAGAAACATTGCTTTCCAAACAGCTGATGTCTTTACCAGTCTGTTTTAAAGCCACTTCTCTAGAAACAAATGCCAGGCTATTATTGTTTACTCCTCTGGCTTTAGCTTTGTTCATGGGCTTCAGCATTGTAGGAAAATATTTTTCTCACCATTATCTTTTAGAGGCCTCCCATTCTTCATAGCAGATTTTCTACGGTGCAGTTGATTCAAATCAATTTTCCCCTGAAAAATCTCAATTTCCAAAATTCAACACTCCAGTGATCAAATACTTAGAAATACTCAGTCTTTAGACAGTTTGATACCAATGAAGAGAACAGTAACAGCTGTTCAGAGTCTTCTTGCTGGAGAGCAACTAATAAGATGACTGTATTTTTACTTACAACACTTGCTGAGGGTGCACTCAATCCCACTGTCCATGTCACCAACAAAGAACAGCGCCGGTCCCAGTACTGACCCCTGAGGAATGCCACTCGTCACTGGTCTCCACTTGGACATCGAGCCGTTGACTGCAACTCTTTGAGTGTGACCATCCAGCCAATTCCTTATCCACTGACTCGTCCATCCATCAAATCCATGTCTCTCCAATTTAGAGACAAGGATATCATGTGGGACAGTGTCAAATGCTTTGCACAAGTCTGGGTAGATGTTGTCAATTGCTCTTCCCTTATCCACCAATGCTGTAACCGCATCGTAGAAGGCCACCAAATTTATCAGGCACAATTATCCCTTAGTGAAGCCATGTTGGATGTCACCAATCACCTCCTTATTTTCCATGTGCATAGTTTCCAGGAAGATCTGCTCCACGATATTGCCAGGCACATATTATCCCAAGACAATTTATATGGAATACATTAACACACCAGTCCTTGTAAAAATTTCTCTAAAGACATTCCCCCAGTTCCCACAGCACTAGGAAGCGCCTTGGGAGACCGGCGCTTGGGAGACCGTACAGCGAGGCAGCAATGTTTGGGACAGTTGTAGTAGCTGCCACCCTTCTAGCTGCCAGATCCTGCCAGAGATGCTGCTGCCATTTTAGGCCAGAAGGAAACTGGATTTGGTGAGAGAGTGACAGACAGACATATCCTGGATAAAAGTTTTTTTTCAGAACGGACATTATCTGTATTCTAGATATTTTAGAAAACACTTGATCCCACTCCGTAATAAACTAGATGGCAGATTTGATGTACAGCATGTTTTCTAAAACATTATAGAATTATGAAATTCAAAAGTTGTACATTGTCAATAATGAGAGTTAAGTCCTTTCTTTCCACCCATTATTAATGTAAATGTTAATGCTTTATTTAACTGCTTATTATTATACTCTGAACGCTTTAAATTTAATTTCTTTCTGAAATTTCTCATCAAAATATTATTTACTAATAGAGGCATCTATTTTTAGTGCATTAATTTCATGTATAGACATTTATGGCTATAGATAGACATTTATGATTTAGACATTCTAATCCCTCCATATCAGAGTAGCACTTTAAGGCTTATGTCCTTAAATATAAACTGGGGAGGTAGACAGCTAGAGGAAGATGTGAGAAAAAACCCTTCTGCTTTCTGCCATTTTGTGATGAATTTCAAATAAACCCTCTCTCCATTTTCCCAAAGCTGTCTCTCTATATAGTATGAACCATATAAATATATAAAAATACGTAATATATGTAATAATGCATATTTAATAAAGATCTACTGAAAAAACTTTAACCTCTAAGGCTATTCTATTCATTTATAATCAATTTAGGAGTTGGTACTTGTCTTCATCCATTATCTGTATGACAATCTGTTGTAACCACAGAGATTAGTGTACCGGTCATCGCAGGAAAAGTCAAAATAAATTTTTTTTTTTACTGTCACTCTACATATCATTGAAATGTACACGATGCTAACAAAGGTGAGGTAACAGATGATGTGTAGCTATGATAAATTATACTTCATCTTAAATAACTGGAAATGTGACCTGCAACAAACATAGGAAGATCTAAAGGGAGAAAGAACTACAGCTGTTTTATGAAATAAATATCACTGAAGCCATATTTTTAAATCTACAGTTTCTCTGCTTTTGTAAGAGAGATATGACAGTCTTAGATTCATTAGAAATTTAGCCACTGATCCAGGTGGGGCTCGCTCATGAATAGCCACACTAAACCTGACATAGCATGTGATCCTCTTCCCACCTAAGAAGGTAGAAAACCAGAATCTTTCTCTCCTTCTGATCACATTTATATAAATAAAGAGGAACTTTACACAGAACAACAAATGACACCATTTTAGATAAGCAAAGGCCACAGACTCCAATAAAGTTTTAATTGCAGAGTTGATTTTGTTTGTATATCCATTAATATTCTAAATATATCACAGCATTTGGTTTCAATACAGACTGTAAAAATAGGAAAGGCCAACAAGACAAAGGACAGCTTAGCAGCAGAATTGCTAGGGAAAAAATAAGGGAGGAGGAAAGAAAGTCAAATTAGAGTATTTTGAACATCCTTTAAAAGGTTATTCCTTTCAATTAGAATTTTTCCAGACAAAACATACTGGAGACTGTGACCAAGAAATCCTAAAAGTCCCAGGGAACAAAAGTAAGTTAAATTTAAAAGGTTTGTGATCTGCAGAAACTTTTACATATAAATAAAATAAGTAAGCATACCTTTGAAGAATAAAGATATAAAGAAAAATTTTAAAAATGTAATTAACGTACAATGTGATTAGAAGGTCTGATCTGAAGAAGAATGTCTAAGTCAGAACCTATGCATATTTCTGAAGAATAATGAGAAGGGCTTGGAAAACCCTTAGGCCACAACTGCAGCTTTTATCCAATCCACGTTATACACCAGTGCAACGGTACAGCTTTGTACAATTGTGTTTATGCACAAGGTCAACTGGATCTCCCTCAGCCCTCAGGGCAGAGCTGATGACAGCTCTTAATGCAGTACAAGGTTCTCTGATGGAAACAAAATAAAAAAGGAAACCTTTTTCTTTGGGGTAACCACCATCTGCACTACTAGGGATTTTTAACCTGGAGAGCTGTGCTATTCATGTTATGTACCTGCTGTGTTGAACTCAATAGACCATTACAAGCTTCAACTCAAGCTTTTTTGGCAGTAGGTCCTGTATTTTTAATTGGCAGTGCTGATAGACAACTGTGTCTCCTTTATTTCACCTCCCTGCCTGCTTTGTTCATTTTAGCTAACATAACATTCATTAAAGTAACCACTAATAAATAGTTGACTAGGACTTGCCTGAATACACTAACAAAATTATAACTTGTGTAAAAGGGCAGTTAGGTCTCATTAAGGAAAAGAAAAAGCAAAAAACTGAAAGTTACTTTCAAGCTCTCTCTACTCACAGAAATCGCAGGAGAGGTTGACTGGAAAATGCATTTCCTCAAAGCTGTTGCAGGTCCAGATTTCCTAAGTTTGGTTCTTGAATTCATTCCAGGTGATCCCACTAGTTTTGATGGATTTACTCTAGGTTTGCTGATAGTACCCTGAAGACTTGATCTCATGGGTGGTTTACATTCACTAAAGTCCATAAACGTCATTGAAAGGGACAGGCCTGCCTTCATTTTTACCTCCTTAGGGCTGGCTGAAAAACTCATCCCTCTCTTCTCCTCCCCACCCACCCAGCTGCTCCGAGCCAAATCCCTGTTCATCTTTACAAGCCACACTCTGTAAATTAGTCCAAAGTACCCACATCAACTAAGGCACTTCAGGAGTCACCAGATGAAGCTCTTAGCAACATGGGGATCTAGTAATCCTTGAAACATTTTAAATGATAAAATTTCGTCTTCATTTGGTCTTCATTTGCACTGGACAGCACTAGCTACCAGTCCTAGATCTTTAGGTGAAAGGGGAATGGCAAAATCTGATAACCTTTTCCTGTTATCTTAAGCCTTATTCTTTGAAGTGATGTATTATAATACTTAACAGGACTTCATTATTACTTTTTTTAATTATTACTCATAATAATAACAATGTCATTAAGTTAATTTCCGTTCAGTTTAAACCATAAGTAATTTCTTCTCATACTGCTCTGCATTTTCATCCATGTAAACTGGTAAATGTTTTGCCCATATTAGATGTGATAACATTACAAATTGTCTGATGTCATGCTAAAAGCGCAGAAAGCATTCTTTTCATCTGAAAATTACAAATCCCTAGAATAGCAGTATATATTTTGTGCAAAGTGCAAAGCAGTGGAGAAGGACAGGTTTTGGGTTTTTTATTTTATTTTTATTTTATTTTATTAAGCAATTTACTTCACAGACCATGAGACAACAGCCATTGGCCATAATTACTTTGGGCTGAATTTGATAATAATGCCCTCATGATGAAAGGTTTCCTACTCTGTAGCTGCTAAATTATCTTAGTGCTTGGCTAATGGTTTATTAAAAGTAACAAAATAACTCTACCAATACTATTACTAGAAGTACTCCTTGCACAGATAGTTTCTAATGAAAGTGAAACATATTACGATTCAGAGAGAAATCTGGGCAATTTTTAATGAACTTCTGGGTAAATTTATGAATTTGAGTTAAGTCTGACTGTTTTTTATCAAAAGGGAAAAAACTGAGGGGGGAAAACAGAAGAGTGGTTTTTGAAACTTCCATTTAATTGAAATCCCTGGGCAAAGCAAGTCTGACATCAGTCAAAAGGCACGAAGTACACGAGCTTTCTCCATAGTTGGAAACGATATTTGTACTATTACAGGTATTATTAGTGTGCCAAACTGGCAGTCAATTATTTGCATAGCCTTACTTCCAGGTTTGTCAACAGCCTGGAGCGAGTTTGTATTTGTTGTTCCAGAAATAACCTGTGTAATTGCTAAGAATGCAGAGAAGGCTATCTACTGAAGCATACTTGATGACTGCAGAATAGTTACACTGAAGTTGTGGCAAAAATACCCTGTAGCTGCAAAAAGCCTTTCCAGAGCATCACTGCTGGTTCAGAGGTGTTTAAGCCACTTGCTTCATAGGAAGATCTCTCATCAGCATTTCCTGGTTTCACAAATAAACATTCTTTTACCTTTCAATTAATACAGCTTACTGTAAGCCTCAGTCTTGAGAAAATATTACCTTTTAAAGATGGAATTTTAGAGAGGCAAAGAAAATGAAGGGAAAAACAATTGAGACAAAAATAGTCTTGTTGCTGTGTTTTATAATTTAGTTGCCGAAATCAAACTCACTGTTGATTAACAAGTTAGGTCTTAATGAACATATTTTGAGGGGGAAAAAAGTCCAATAACAATAGTAATATTGAATCCTTGTGATGATTATAAACAACCAATGCTAATTTTATGCCCTTCCATGACAGCTAGTAATTAAAAATCTTTTGACTTCATGAATTCCTTGATCAAGATTAATATCATTGATTTCTTGCATACCCTTAATCAGTTCAGTATTACATTGGTTCACAGACCAATAAATTCCTTTTCACCGCTATTTTCCCTATATCACTTTTGCCCTGAGACCACAAGATTGATTTTTGTGTAAATAAATTCCATTTCCGTACAAGAAACTTGAACAAAGCCTAGGACAAATGAGAAGAAAGCTTTTACCCTTTTCTTAACAGACTGATTTTAATATATTAGGAAAATCAGAATTACCATCTGAATAATGACAATAAACGATCTGCATTTTCAACTGTTAAGTGGAAATTCATTGTTGCAAAGGATATTCTAAAGAAAGGGAAAGACCAATAATGGATTAGAATGTGGTTGGCTTTACTGCTGCACTAACATCTCAGGGTAAGCCATTTTACTGTTTTGAAATAACAAGAAGAATGCAGAGCTCATAAGACCAACATGTTAGCAGTGACTGACGTGCTGTAACACTAATGACAAGATTTGCTAAGCATCATTATTCAGAACAGATATGCAAATAGTCTATTTGGGAAGTGTGTAGTTTAAGGGCAATTAATCTTATAGAAGGTATTAATATCTGGAGAGATGACTCAAAAAATAGAAAAAAGATGCATCAGAAGTAAGGACAAACTTGGGAATTTTCTTCTCAGAATCCAATTCTCAACTAAGGTAACACAGGATGCGCTCATTCACTTTCATGGTTTCATTCTGTAATGTGCTATTTAATTTTGCAAGCAGATAAACTGACTTATTTTGTCTCCTAGAGGCATGCAGAAGCGGGTAAATTTGATACTGCTCCACATAAAACTAGATAAGCTTGATTTACTTGCATATACTATTGACTACACCACTGTATTTACTAACTCTAGTGATTTACCAGTTGCAGGCTGGTTTGCTCAGCCCATGACTGAAACTGCTGGATTCCAGACTTTTCTTACTGCTACGGTCCTGTTTGCTAACGTGAGTTCCTAGGAATTTACCTGCGGTAGTTAGAAAAGCTACGATACTACTCCTATGGTAGGTATTACACATAATTTTTGGTTTATACCTTCATAAATCAGAAAACAAGATATAGTGCAAGAGCAGTCATAGCAGAACCCTTTTCTAATAGATCCAGTCCCCATCTAGTTGGATAACCCTTTTGAAACAGCTGTATGAGTTGAATGTCCAACATTTAGTTACCTGCTTGAACTTCTGACTAAATTAAGTTTTATGTCATCCAGGTTTCTCATGAGCAGTTTATCTTTTTGCCTGCCAATGGCTGCCTGCTACAGGTTCTTTATCAGTGCACAAGCTATTAAGCACAAAAGCATCACTGCAACACATAGCTTCATAAAACTAAAAATATTTGGCTAGGCAAGAATTCATTTGGTTCCCTTTAAGTGATACAGAATTTGCTGTAGCAAAACTACTATCGTGGTGCTTTAAAAAAAATCCATCAGGTTTAATGTATATTTAATTAGAAAATAATTGTTTCCTCGCACAAATATCAACTTAAAACGAAAGCTAAGTTATTTGCAGACAAATAGAGAGACAATGCCATGGAAAAATTCTAGAGTATGCAAAGAAAACAAACTCAGCCAAGCATATGGGTCCTGACATGTGTGCAGAGGGAGAACATATGGCTATACTCGCAAAAGATATTGACTGCATTCTGACACATTTCAAGTATAAAAAGAAAAGCAGTTTGAAAACAAGCTGTATATTTTGTTGCATACATTCATATAGGCATCCTTCTCTATAGTAATTAATATTAATTGACATTATATGAAAATTAAGTGTCAGTCACAGGGAGCATATTAGAAATACAGCACTATGAACTTCTGTCATCTATATACAGAACACAGTAGGCCAGATGTCCACTGGCACGGAGCATCCAACTCCAGGGAAAGCAGCAGATACATTTCTGGATGGAAAAGAGAAGTCAGTTCTTCCCTGAATTTGACAGAAGCAACCGTGATGGGAGGGAGCACTGTTTGAACACTGCCAGAATCTTTAGATTGCTCTGTGGACAGCCACACTGATTGGAAACACCAATATACGTAGAAAATATTCAGAGAATTTATTAACTTTTAATGAGATTTATAGCACGTGCTGCTGTTTAAATGGTTATCCTTTTCTAAATAAACAATTAATTCTCTTCAAATCTATATTTGTGCAAATCTTACATCCTCTGGGGACTCTATTATCCAAGGTGTTATTACAATACCTAACACAAATGAAATATCATCAATAAATAAAATATAGTTTTACTAATATTTCAACTTGGATTTCTTTGATGTCTGTTTAAAACAATTTATATTCCAGACAGAATTCATAGATATTTCTATAATTTCTTATTTCTGTAATAAATAAGGGTTGAAGATCCCTAATCAAATGCTTAAAACTCAAACTATTTGGGTGTCAAACTGTTTCTCTTCCATCATATGTTACTTGTAATATCTTTATATTCCCTGGAAAAAGACAAAATCTGTTTGTACAAATATTTATCAGGTTACATTATACACAAATCCAGCAATTGGTCAAATTCCAAGCTGTTCTGTTTAAATAATTTAACATCATAATAATTAATTAAAATAATTCATGATAAAAAAGTCAGAACAATAGATTTACATAAATGTTACTGTTTCTACTAGTTCACTTCAGTGAATGAACTATACCCATAATCTTACTGCTGTTACGAACCTGTGGAAAGTTTCAGGAGACAAAGCAAATTTTTCTTTTTAAAAATAAAAAATTCTCAAGTCTCTAAAGTTCCAACAGTAATTGCAGTTGTATAAGAGAGGTAAATACTACTTTTCTGAATTGGCTGTGTATTTCACTGTCAGCCATAATTTTTCAGAGTATGTTGATCTGGACAGTCGGTACCTCACAGTACAGGGGGTAAGGGAGAGCCAGCCCCCCCCCTGCAGACACAAGCCCAACAGACTCTTCTGGACAGAGGAGCTACAGAGTTGCCTCCAGGGTACTGTGTCAGAGAAACACTGTTTACGTACTTTTTCTTCCTGCATCCTCTAGGAGAGGATTACAAAGAAATTGTAAGTTTGAGACTTTGATGTGAAGCTAAGTCACTTCCAAGTATGGAAATCCACATTAAAAGGAGACATGAGAATTGGGACCATTCCCCATGCTTATAGAACTCAGTGCAGAAAATTGTGGGGTTCATAGGATTGGCTCTGTTGACCCATTTGACAGAAAACAAAATCCTGACACCCGTCCCTGAAAGTAACAATTGAGAAGGCACTGCTATTTGAATTTCTTTCTTCAGGAGAGAATGCTCTAACTCACAGTAATTATGTACTCTTGCAGGTTGCTGTGGTTTAGTTAAAAAATAATTTTCTTGTGAACTACTCTCTAATTTAGAGCACACAAACAATTGTGCACTTGTGTGCAGTGATAGGGTAATTAATGCATATCATAATTAAACAGGCACTTGCCATATAAGAGAAACCTTTACATGATATGCACACTGTAACTAAGCGTACTTGGAAAAATTCCATAACATTTGTTAGACTTGGTCTCTCATTTAGGGAATCCAGCCTCACTCGCTTTAATTAAATCACAGCTCTCCTGACAATTTCCTTCTCTTTGTCTGGTTACTGTTTCTATTGCGTGTTACTACATTTGGTGCAAAATTCAGCCTATAGATTCTACAATTTTCCCTAATGCCACCATATTTAGTTTTCGTCATTTTTCTTTCAGTTTCTCCTTAGATTTTATTTTGTCCAGCAGAATAACAGTGATAACTGGTAAACTCTGAAGAACAGTCTGTGTTTCCAGCTTAAGGAATATGAGATTATAATGGGCTATTAAGCCATTTCCTGCTCTCCATAAAGGTACTGAAGCACTTCCGTATCCCTCTGGCCACTTCCTTCAAAACTCAGACAGTTATCACTCTTAATCTTGGCACTTTGCCAGCCAATTCCTTAACTGCTTGTTTTGCCATGAGCTAGATGCTCCCTGAATGTTATCCTTTCTCATGGGAAATTTGTTTCCTGCTGGCATTAGTTGCCATCTCCTCAGAGAGCAGCTGGGGAAACAATTCATCAACATTTCTTCAATATTCACCTCCTATCTCAAACAAACAAAGACCTATTTCAGCTTTTCAGCTGCCATCATAACCAACCTTTTACTCCACATATATGCTCTTACAATTTCTGTTAAATCACACTTTTTCTTTTGGTTTCACTTTTTCTTTAGGCTACTTCACTGCAAAATTTACAGGCTTCCTTGCCTATACCTTTGTACAGTTCTTTTGTACCCCTGAACATTTTTTGTCCTTGTTTCCAGTATTTTTCAACTACTAGGTTTGGTGCAGTTGTTACCGGCTTTTTGAAAAGCTATATATTTTGTGACTGCATTTCCAGAATTTGTCTCAAAATATGCTGCTAAACAAGGATTTAATCTTGCTCTTTCACTTTTGGCTCCAGTTTACATTTTGATTTCACATAAGCCATGATTTTCTAAATTAATTGAATTATTGTTCCTTTTACTTAAAATGCTTGGAAGCATTTAGTGTAGATAAATTCATTCCAGTTTTCAAAGCACAATTCCTATTGTATTTAAGAAAAATATAATGATGTGACCCCAGTGCAGCTTACCTGTGTGTGATGTACTACTGCATTTATAGCGTCTGCAGCCTGAGCAGGCTGGCATTTTGCATTGTCTAGAATAGCCTTTGTTTGTAAAGCACATACCTTTCAAGAAACAATGTACTGTAATCTGTTCTTCCTCATCTGCAGCCTGCTATCCTGGAACCAAATGTTCTGATCAAATGCTCCTACAGTTGCAATGATGATACAGCGATGTTCTTTGTTAGCACAGTGAATCTCACGAATAGCTCTTCCAGTCTAATCTGATGGATGGCCAGTGTGCCGTAAGCAAAGTCACTGCCATTAAAACGTATAGCTTTTGAATCTTTCTAAAACTTGTTTGTCCTGAGGTATTGCGAGCATTTTATAATTTTCAGTTGGTGTTAAACTAGTAGTTCCAGTTAAAAGCTTTTTAATGTTAAACTTTTTTTTTTTCTTTTTTAAAATTAATTTTAAAAATTTAAAAGTTGGGGGGGTATTTTGGTTTTGGTTTTGTTTTTTTTTAAGTAGTTAAAACAAATCTTAAACTAGTAGTAGTCCTGAGATATATGATTTCCTTGGAATTTTACCTACTTGCAACAAGTATACCCTTTTATATGGGTGAAATTCTGTTTGAAATCACTATATCCTGTTTATACTCCAGGGAAGAATTTGACTGTGTGGATTAGAGAGGGATAGGAAGCTAGTTTCATTTTTTAATTCAAATCAGTGAGACTTCAGATCCAAATTTAGTTTGCAAAGAAGTGGGATACCATTTACTTTTTAAGATTCTGCGTTGGTGTTTTTTATTAGAACCTGTACTGGTGTTTTTCATTAGAGCAATATAAATGTAGGGTTGTTGCGCTTTACCTGGATTTATGAGAATGTCACAGAACTTAACTTTTTCCAATTAACATTCCAATTACATTTCTAGAAGTATTTTAGAAAGGCCATTTAGAAATGCTTTGACAGAAATTTGATGCACAGCTCACTACTACAGCAAATCACGCTTGGAAAGACAGTTTGGAATTGCACCCACTTTGAATCTTGTGTACTGATTTTGGCTGAACAGTCACAATGGTTACCTTCCAGAAAATGCAAGCACAAATTATCAATGTATGTTCCACCAGCTTTCTCCCTTTCTGACTGGAAAATACAGCTCAGCAGACAGAAAATGGCACCTATAAAATTGTACTCACCTGCACTTCAACTACACAGCAATCTCCACTGATATACTCTCCTTACACAGCTCATTCGCAGCCTTGATTGAAAATAATGAAGAACTAACATACATTAAATGCTTTAGAATATTCTATACCTTATCCTTTATGTTGGGCACTTAAATTTGATCTACTGACTATTATACCTAATTATGTCTCTTTAGTTCAAGAGACGGTGATACACACTGAACCGCATCACTAAATTACATTGAGCTACACTGTTAGCTCAATGCTGGTGCCATGCCACAGGACTTGGGCCCCTAGCTCCAGCTGGAGAAAGTGGCCTGACAACTGGAGACCATGACTGAGATAACGCTGTGGAGGGACAGTGGAAGCTGTGGCCCAAGGCCAAGGCAGAAGGGGTGCCTTGTACCTTGGGCTGGGGGACGACAGTGGCTTCACCTGAGGGGAGTGTGCTCCAGTTGAGCTGACGGGCAAAAGAGTTACAGGAGAAAGGGAGCAGACTGTAGCATCAGGAAGGATGAATGGGAGAATGACATGGTTTTCAACCTTGCAAGAAACCTTGCAAGAAGGTGATTCAAGGAAGGAGGAACAGCTGGAAACTGTGCTTGAATGAGTACTGGTGACAGTTTCCAAGACAGGGGAGGATGGAAGCTTGTGACTTCTGGTAGCAACAGAAATTCTCCCACTCTGCCCTCATGTCTGAATGTACAGGATCAGTGCAGTATTTGGCAGTTAGCAGCCAAGGAAAGGGAAGGGAACAAATTTCATGAAGGGAGGCTTCAGAGACATCTCAGTCTGAACTGAGCGCCAAGAACCCCCTCTTCTCAACCATCGCTTGAACCTCTAGCTCCAGCATTCAGCATTTTACCAGCTGCCCCCTTTACTAAGCTGTCAGTATTTTTTTTTTTTTTTTCAGTTAGGAACTAAATTCCAAAACCCCTGCATAATTCTATGCAGTCTAATAGCATTATACTATTGTTCACAGAACACCTGGGAAATCACTCTTATACCCAGCTCCTTCCAGATCTGAATGTTTCCTGGCTTTCCCAGCTGCTCAGCCATGACTGCTGCACCTCCTTTCTGTGTACTGATGGTAGCTGCTGACTGCAAAATTCAGTGTATTTGCTGCCTATTTGATACTTTCCCCATGTGCCTCTGATTATCACCTTTGCTACAGCTCTGTTTTTGTTTAGCTCTCATTTTGCAGCTAAGTGTGCTTTTAACAAAAGCTTCTAGTTCATGTCAAAGGATTTTAGCAAGTCTCCATAATTTACCTTAAAGCCAACACTTAACTGGAGTCATACCAAATTACATTAGGTAATTACATTAGACCTTATATACAAACATATGCTTGACATGCCTGAATCATTTCCTCCTTTTGGAGTTTATTCTTGGCTGGCATAAGGGAGTTAGTGCCACTGAAGGTAACAGCACTACACCGATTTCCAAAATCTATCCAGTCCTTTAATGGTGCATAAGTTAAAGATAATATAGTCGTCTACTTAAGGCAACACAAACTACTGCATGATTGTCCAGACTGAGTATATTTTATCTTATTCTACTATAAGTTGGGATTCACAGACCCTTTACGGGCCAGGTTCTTAAATCTTAAGTGGCTTACCTCCCCTTACCTCATCACATTGTATACATGGATCCAAGGAAGGATCTATTCTCACACATTAATGGGAAGTCTGAATGGATGTAAATATTACATGATATAAACATTACTTGCTTTGAGAGCAGGATGTATTTGAAGTGAAATGCCATTCACAAAGACTTTCTAATTGCCTTAGAGAGTTAAAAGATTACCCTGTGGATTTCCCCACTAGAAACATTTGAGTATTTCCTATGATCAGCTATTTCATATCAATTTATTCATGACAAAACTTAAGAATACTCAAGAAAGATCAGTATCAAAATTAGTTTTAAAATAGACGATAACAGAACAAGACAGAGTTGTTCACAATTTTACTGCATGGTCAAGAAAAGACATCTCCATGATGTTGAAAGTGACTGTGCTCCTGAAAGCATTGCACTGTGTCCTCTAGCCTTTGCACCACACCAGAATGGAACCTGTATCTTTTTCACTACTTTTGTCCAACTTTCATCTTTGTAATGACATAAAAGATAGTGAAGCTTTGTTCCCAGCCACTGCTGTCATATTGTAAAGGAACACCTTAGGCATGATATTCCCCCCAACCCTCTTGTGGCCTGACTTCCACTAGCTATTTCACTGATTGCCACAGCCACTGGGTCTGCTGTAGGAGTTGGCAAGAGGCCCCGCTGAAACCAATGGCAAAATTATTCTTTCATCTGAAGCTCCATATGGTAATATCTAACTGAATACCAAAAAGATAAATTATTAACAACTATTAACAACATTTTCTTTCACCAATTTTTGTCTTCGAGTTGAAATACCTTGTCTTATTTTTTTTGAGCTTCTTATCAAACCATAATGATACCAAAAGTTGTAGTCAAAATCCATAAAGATATAACACCACATAGGTAATTACACTTTCCTTAGAAATTAAGATTCACAAATAACCATAATTTGAAAGAAGCAGTAAGAAGGCAAGGTATCTTTGCTTAATCTATTTATTTTTAGAAGTCTATGACTGATATGTTATTTTTTGAATGTCAAAACTTTTTTTTATATTAAGGTGAAAATACATGCATATACAAGCAACATTCATTATCTCTAGATGATCGGCACAGGAAGAGACCCTGAATGTCAAACTCAGCTGTGAAACTAAGAAAGTCCCAAAGAGTGAGCAAAACAAATCAGATATGACAGAGCATGACTGACACCTGATCGTGCACTGATGGGTATATTTCTGAGCAGCAGAAAAAAATACAATAAAAAACCAGCATGATGTGGAAAGAAATAGAAAAATTTTATGTGTTGTGCTAATGACAACAAATAACCTTCCTAATACAGAGCCTGGAGAGAAATGGGTTGAGTTGTCCATTATTCAACAACAGCCAGCCTAGTCTTCTTGGGAGTGGCTTTATGAATACACCAACAATTTCTGTATTATGCCTGGTTTTCTTGAAGCAGAACTTGCCACAAGTTCTAGTACATGCTAGGAATGTTATGACCCACAATTTGAGTTAAACTTTTTTTCTAATAATAATGACACAGGAGATTTAGTAAAAATGCTTAGTAAAAATCTCATAGAAACTGAAATCTGTTGGACTGTTGGTACGAAAAAGATGTCAGGAAGTTACCTTAACATCTAAAATAAAATCTGCAGATACACTAGCGAAATAACAAGCTTAGCTTAAGCCATGTGTTTTTCTAGGTTTGTATTTTAACCTGAAAAATCAAACAGAACTCACAGCAATATTAATGTTTGCACGCTATTTCTAAAAGAATGCACTCCTGTAACCATTAAAATAAAATTCTGGTTTATTATAGATTTAATAATGAAGTAATAAAGTTTTATCTTTACTTACTGAAATGAATTAGTTACTATGAATGTATATATCACAGTCCTTAAACAGGTATTGAAGATCAGCATTTGGTCTGTGATATTAGGATTTTGGGGTTCTGAGTGATGGAATTTATTTTTCACAAAGTTCTACATAACCATAGTGCAACAGCAAGCTTGTAGTTTACAAAAGAGACAAAGATAGGTATAAATAAGTTTTTCCATACAAAAACTTAATGAAGAATCTGAGAAATGCCTATAAATACTGCACCACCAAATTGCAAATCTCCCAGAAGTTATAAGCTAAATCAATATTTATTTGTTCATGTTATCTATGTTGTTGTTACTGCGTTAAATAATCTTAGTACAAATGCACTTACATGACCATCTTTTTCATGTTTACAATGCAAGCAAATAAAGACTCAAGAAAGAAACTGTGCTAATCCTTTCATATTATCACATGCGAACAATAATAACCACAGGCAGAATAAAATCCAAATGCATAATACATACTCACATCACAGTAGAACATGAACAAAATCCAACAGTATAAATTAATTTACTACATTACACTGCTTCATTACGCACTAACAAATGAATTTTTTAAAGCCATAAAACAGAACATTAGTTTACCCTGTTAAAAAAACAAACAAAAAACCCAAACAAAAACACAAAACAAACCACCAAACATAAAAAAGTTGAGATTTTTGTATTAAGGTTGTTCTTTTCTCATGCTATACTTAAAAACTGTAGGAAAAGACTTTTTTGAATAAGTCCTCCTCACAGACGGAGAAAAATAAACACTTGAATGAGTGGGGGGGCAGGGAGAAGAAAGGGAAATGAATCCCAGTAAATCACTCCAAACCCTATAAATAACCATGAAGCTTCATGGATGACAAGATAAATAAAGCCTAACTCAAACCCTATATAACCCTTGAATGTCCTCCTCCATTCAAAAGCTAAATCTGGTTTCAAAAGCATTGTTTTGGAGAGAATGGAACAACACAAAGACACAAACAAAATAATATTCAGTAATGAGAACCTTCATAATCTTCAAATGGAACAAATGATGCAATTTGGCTTGCATAAGTCTAAAGGTGATGTTAAAATCTAGTGCTGAAGTTGTTTATACCAGAAAGACATCAAAGAAAGGCATAGTACATTTCTGTGGATTGCCAACTATATATTATTCCACCTTGAAATGCAAAAGTAACATAACACTATATCCTTTCCATTTATCCTCATACTTATCAATAAATTGTTACACTCCTCTGTATATTCTTTTTCTCTTATGTATAGTTGCAGTAATTTGAAAAAACTGAGAGCAACTTCTAGTGGACAGATATTCTTCATGACATAGAGACAGATGATTTACATATTTTAACAAAGAACTTTAAACAAACTCTTTCATTCCAATTCCACCTAGGTAAATGCACAGATCTGTAAAAGGAAGTTAGGCACATAAATTCCACCTGAGTTTGAAATATGTGCAGTCTTGGAAATCCTTCCTCTCTTGTAAACTAACCTGGGTGCCCAAGGAACTTATATTTTAACTGTCAAAATTCCATAGAATCTGTCTTTTATATTCTACATGTTCTTCCTGTTTTCCACACAGAGCTATGAAGTGCCAGGGTATTACACATTACACAATATTATACATTATATTGTGTAAAGATTTCAGGACTGACAAATACATATTAAAACAACAAACAAACTGTCCTTGTTACTCTTCAGAGGTTTGCACAATGCAGGAAACCATGCCCACTGCAGGCGCAGTGAGATGTTACTTCTGTTAGAGAAATTATAATATTGTAATAATATTGTTTCTAGAGAAGCTCCATCCTGCTGAGTTTCCCCATTTTTAAGCAATTAGAATTAAATAGACTGTCCAAACTCATGTCTAACAAATTGGTCTTCAATCACTCTTGGAAAGCAGCTATTCTGATAGAAAGTGCAGATGAAAAGTCTCACAAAAACCTCACATATACATGCAACTCTGAGGAGAGGCAAAATATGTCATAAAGGCAATACTTTACACGCATTGGGAAGCAGCAGCAGAGCAGAAATTTAGCTGAATGGTGGTTTTTTTTCTCATCAGATTAAACTCTGTAGTTTTAAAGCAGGTTAGCTGTGAACACAGTTCAAAGCATGCTATTTTGTTTTGGTTACAGTCACAGTAAATACGTGTTAAATAAACTAAAGCTGCTTAGGGATATTACAAATAGCTTCTACAGTTTTTTTCATTTCCCTCACATTATCTCAATGCTGACCGCTATCTCATTTTCCTGGGGTTTGGATGTGTCTATTTTACAAAGTATTCCTTTGACCCAGAAGAAACTAATCTGTGCATTCAGAAATAGATGTGATATAACAACTAAGAGATGCAGATCTTTTTCCTTTCATCTTTTAAATAGACACTTAGGTTTCATTTCATGTGTGTTATGGCATGTAAGCTCACTGCTCTGTATTTCCGTGCCGTTAAGTGCAAGCAGACAGAAAAATAAATTAAAAAAAAATTAAGTTCTTCAATATATTTAGTAAAAATTGCTGCTGTAGGAGAGTAGGCAAATCTCAGCTCCCTTCTTAAGATAAGAATGATCATTACAGCCTAAGTTTTTACTTAAAATTGGCCATCAGATTTCACCTATCAGTTCTGAAGTAGATATGCAAGCATTACCAGGGGTGATAACTAGAGCTTCATCTAGAACTAATACTTAAAAGAAACTGATTTAAATATTTCACGTGATGAGAAATTTCGTTCTTCCCTTGGAAATCTGCTTCAGTGGTTACTCGCTGTCACCTTTAAAATGTTGCATCTTATTTCCGCTTTTCTACTTTAAATTTGATACCATGGGATCTTGTTGTATTTCTGCCTTCTAGGTTAACAAGTTCTCTAAAATCAAATCTGTTTTCCCTCCATAAGTGTGCATTTCTAGACCATGAGCAAGATACACGCCAGTCCTATTAATTCCTTGAGCCTCATCTTAAAATATATTTCTATTTCTTTCTTAAGACACCTTTTCTGCAATCTGCCATGTTATCAATGAATGGCCAGAAATATAAACATTATTCCAGTAGCAACTCATCTTTGCTATATACAGAACATTGTTTGTGTTCAAAAGTCGTCTCTTTCTACACCTAAAGCTCCTATTTACTTTTTCTCAGTCCTACAATGTTAGGCATTCATTTGCCCAGATGAAATATTTTCAGTTGCTTTTTCCCAAATCATCTTCTCCACCATGAAACCGTGGCCTACATTTCTCTCTTAGATGTATGCATTTACATTTCTCTGTATTCAAGGATAGTTAATTCTTTAATTAAATAATTATTTCCCAAATGGCTGAAGTCATATCAAGGGGATAGTTACAGCCCAAGATACACAGCAGCAGCTCTACTCTAGCAGAGGAAAAATTCTCTTGTGAAAAAATCCCCCCCCTGAATACAATCAAAGCACGAAGAGCTGTTCCAGATTACACTGATTTCAGCACAAAATGGATTCAGCTCAGGAGACCTAAGAAGAACAACACAATTTCAATTCTCTGGGTATCATCAAGGAAGCAGGGGGAAAGTACCGCTAACAACTGTGGGAGTACAATGATTGTTTCCACAACTATCAAATCAAAATGCACTACAATTATGTTTCAAACTGGGAAAAGCCTGAAACTGTAACACAGAAAAATGAGGTTTAATTTTACATATCCAGGTGTTATCAAAACAACTGGGAGAAATTCTAAAGATGGAAACTCTAACCAGACTTTGGTCCCAAAAATCCCTTCAAAAATCTAAACTGATGATTTTCATGGTGGAAATAGGCTTTTGAGTTTATTACTATTCTGTGATGAGGTTCTGGCTATGATGTATGTTTCTTTGTATGAAGCATGGCAAATCCTCTAGATTTTTCTAGATCCTGCATGTAAGTTAATATACTGGATAGTTTTAGAACCTGCATATTCATTTTCTCTATGAACCTTTGACACATACACCTTTATTTTGTTTGATTGTTTTTATAATAAACTACAGTTATATAAAGGCAAAAATGGTGGAACATCACGCTTAATCAGGCCTGTTGTTTCCAAAACTGCTTGGTTGCGTGCTTCACTTTAATGCAACCTTCTTCTTTTGTCCCTTCCTTTTCCACTTTGCAGTCTAAGAAACTGTAAAAGCATAGAAAACATGATGATGTGCAGCCACTTTGTTTGCCACCATTTCTTTTAAAGAAGGAATGGGAATTTAAAACAATACCTTGAAATTATAATGCAATAATATGTAATTAGCTACAGCAAGAACACAACCTTTTTGAAGGTTGTAGACAAAGGAATATCTTGGGTTGGGCATAATGGGGCATGGCTGAGGCAGATCTATAGACCTCTAAAACTGATTTGTAACATAGTAAAATAGATTCCAGCTCTGTTTTCCCTGTAACTTTCTAAAAAATATCCCCATAAACCACTTCCTAGTGATTGTCCTTTACAAGTATGGGTTCCATAGCTATATGTACAATCCTATTTGAATACTCATTGTTTTGTGTGTGTGTGTGTGTGTTCGTCAGGCTAGGACAGCAGATGGGGAAATGGGGAGAGAAAAATTGTCATAGGTCTAGAAGTATTGCCAAAACACCACCAACAAGGAATTACTCTTACTGTAAAACCAAACAAAAGAGTAATTCATATATTCTTTTCCTCTCTCAATTAAAAAAAAAAAAATCTCCAGGGGTTTCATTCGTAGTAGGTCCACCTTCTAGTCTAAATCAAACACAACTTAAAAGGCAAACAACTTTATCCTACCCACACCCAGTACAAGCTTCCCTTTTTAATAACCAATCATCCCTTGATAGGTTAACAGTATGCATGCTTGTAGACGATTCTCCTGTACTTGAGGAGTTTCATTCTGTTCACAATCAAAACAACATCCACAGTAACCCCGCTGATTGAGCAAAGGACAGATCCTACCGGTGCTTATTCTCCAGTCCTTGGTATCTCCAAGCATTTAAAGCATGGGAGATTCTAACAGACACTGAAATTTCTGTGCAAGAGAATGGTCTTCAGGGCTGCTAGATCATTATCATGGATATGAGAGTGCTAAATGCCGATTTGCTACACAATGAGAGAAGTACATTTTCAGAAGAGGCAAAGGAGCCAGGTATTCCTCAGCTCCAATTCTGGTTAAATACAATTTCCTCAGCATTGGCAAATCACTCCCTGCACACCAGCCTATCTGTGAAACAGAGAAAAAGCTACTCATTGTACACAGGTATTCAAAGAAATACCTGTGCACTTAATCTATTCCTTGTGGAACTCCACTGAGTTCTAGGATGAGATATGGCCAATTGCAGAATCAGGCTTGAAAACGAAAAGGGCTGCCATACTTAAGCGCTATTCCCCAAACTGATAGCAATCCTCACTAATTCAGAACAATTCTTGGTAGACAGAGGTATCTGAGAAATAGCTACGAGCACTATGTGGAAAATAAGGAACTCCTTGTTAGGGCTATTCTTAGAGGTAAAGGTGAAGTAGTTAAAGTATATAACCATCCATTCATAATAAAAAATATTTTCTCCCTCAGTGAGGATGAAAATTGGATTGAATAGCAAAGCAATTTTAAGCAAATTTCCCACTCTGCAAAGTTTATATGCCACGCGACAGATTAACTTCTGTCTGCAGGTACGACAATTAAATCCAGTGAATAAAATTATACTATTTGGGGTATGCAGATGAATTCTGTTGCTATTTCTCCACCAATATATTTAATGAGGAATTGTGTCCAGTGTTGTGAAAACAAAGGATATTTTTGTATTAATTCTTGTCAGCCTTTTTATTTGATAGACTTTTCCTCATCCTCAGGATTTATTATAATGAATAAAAGAACTGAGTTATTAAGTCTGATATCCAAACCACAAGAGTGACCGCTACAGGAATTATTTACTTTGTAACAGCTGGGAAATTATTTACTCCCTGAAGCATAAATATCTTTTTGGTTTTTGTACATTTAAAAATCCTTTTTCAATGTAATTATGAATTGCTATGTGAATTAATTAGAATTGAAAAATATAAATTTTTTTGGGGAACTTTTAGGTAGATGTGGAAATAACAAGAGGCCTTTTCCGTTTTACATTGAAAATAAAAATTGAAGAAAAACTCAAAATACATTTAAAAAAAATCCCCTTAAGAAATAGTCTACAAGAGACATACTTATTTTTCAGAATTTTCTTTTCTCCTAAGAGAACTAGTTCATGGAACTAAGCATTAGGACATTTTAAGTCCTAAAAATCCAGAAAAAAAAAATTCAGCTCAAATATACTCTCAAAGACTACAGCATATACCAGCTTAGTTCTACAACTTGTTTTGATTTTTCAATTAGATTCCTATTTTTAATAACCTGAGCTACATTTTGTGTCAATAGGGTGAAAGACTATTCTGGCATTCCGTAGGACTTAAATACTATGTTCCAAATTAAAATGAAGTGTGAAATCTACTGTTCCATATCCCCTCTTATCTCCTCCTTATACTGGATCCACCTGTCTTTTCTGGTGTATGTTCTGTTCTGCAAGTCAGCCTCTGATTTGAATCTAAAATGGAACACATGGAAAGAATAATAAAAACAGCACAATACTGTGAGCTTTCATTCAACAGCTACATTGAAAAACTTATTTCTACACATGAAGTAATTTGAATTTAAGATTTCACTAAAAGAGGTGATTTCTTCAATTTTAATAAAACAACAGAACACAATTTGCTTTTAATATATGTCTTCCATATACATTCAGAAAATGCTGTAGGATTGAAACACAGACTACTTTGGAAATCTAGGGATCAGAGTACCGTTTTTTTTCTTCCAGTCTTTTCATCACAAAATTCCTAGACTGGATGATTGAAAGATGCAAATAACTGCCTGTTCTCTGTTCTGTTAAAATAAATTAAAGGAAAGCAAATTGTGCAAATGATGCAGTAACAAAAGAAAGGAGCAATGTATCATTTTTGCTATTATGAAACATACAACTGTTCATCTTTTGCACAGACGTGCAGTGTGAGCACTCAGGGCCCTATTCGTGGTGACATCTTTTGGCTCCACTTGTGGCAAGAAGCAGCAGATGAGGCTGGTTACAACTCTGCAACACCTAGTACTTCAGCATGGGAATGGTTAGAGACAACGAACAAGCCCTTAAAACTTTTAGTTAGTGGCAAAGAGCCATCTTATTGGATAGAGATAAAAGTGTAATGAGCATACAGTCAGAAAGTCAGAGGCATGCAAACGATGCTGTAGGTAGAAGAATACCCTCCCCTCCCCCAGAGAATATCATCTACGATCCTTTCTACATAGAACCATGCTGTGGGACCTCTGAATACTAATCATCATCTTCATAAAAATGCTCATATTTCTTGCTAAATACAATAGGAAAACTCCCTCTTGGGCAGACAATGGAAATTATTTCAGAAACCTGAGCAGAAACACAGTAAGTGTCTACCTGGACTTCAGCAAAGCCTTTGACACTGTCTCCCACAGCATTCTCCAAGAGAAGCTGGCGGCTCATGGCTTAGACAGGTACACTCTTCGCTGGGTAAAAAACTGGCTGGACGGCCGAGCCGAGAGAGTTGTGGTGAACGGAGTTAAATCCAGTTGGCGGCCGGTCACGAGCGGTGTTCCTCAGGGCTCAGTTTTGGGGCCGGTCCTGTTCAATATCTTTATCAACGA
>NW_009232074.1:28673-58487 GCF_000690835.1 Fulmarus glacialis
TAAAAGACGTGTAGATGAGGCGCTTAGGGACATGGTTTAGTGGGCATGGTGGTGTTGGGTCAACGGTTGGACTTGATGATCTTAGAGGTCTTTTCCAACCTTAATGATTCTATGATTCTAAGTCTGTAAAATACTTCTGGTCTACAACTGCTTGAGCACAAAGCTGACAACTGAAGTACACCTGATTCAAAGTTTCATTTAAAGAATGGCATAAACTTTCTTCCTTTGTCTATGAAATATCAGCTGTTCTCACTCAAGCTTCTCAGGGGATTCCCTTTTAGTTCCCCTAGGGAGACACCAGTTTACTACACTGTAGCACAGGTGACATGGGAGATGACATCAAACAAGCACAACACAGAACTTCTTATCTAGAATGCTTTCTACATTCTATATAAGCCCTTGGCAGGCAATCCCTGAATCGGGCAGTAATACGCGAAAGAGAAATGGGTGCACTGCTTGCTAAAAAAGTGTCTGTCAAAGACTGAACAAAAAGATAGCATGCCTGGAACGAGTTAATATGAAGGATTCTGGTATCCAGAGAGCAATGAAGTCTACTAAAAATATTTTAAATTTCTGACAAAATTTTAAAACACTTTTTTTTTTAAAAAATTAGGTTTATTTCCTATCCAATTTATGGATAAATTTGACTCAACCACACAAAGGCCTCATGAAAATGTTATAAGGTCAGTTGGTTGATAGGAAAGCAAATAAATTCCTACAAATTAATGTTGATAACCAGCACATACCCAATATCAACTAATATGGTGATCTATAAGGATCCTTCTTTCCCCAGCGAATAGGCACTAATTAAATTACTTCAGCTAGGTTCACACTGTAAATGTTGAATTTTAATAGCTACAGCCAATTCTTTCAGGATTAGCTGGGCAGACTCCCTCTGAAAAAACCTGAAATCTCCTGGTAATTGTGTAGCATCCTTTCTCCAGCTTGCATACAAAAATCCCATCAGACTTAAAAGTTCATGTGCCACTTCATTACTTTCTTAGCTGGTGCAAAGGTCCATCATTTGAGAAGCATAGAGAAACTCCTAAGCTGTTCTAATTTATTTCCAGGGTTGTACCTGCCCATAGCTTGTCTTGCTTTGCAGCATGGTATTTTTCCTTTCTCACTTTGCCCTTGGTTCAGCTGAATATAAATTCAGTGCAATTCCTTCTCCTTCTCCCTGTAGGTGGACAGAACTAGCAATGGATTTCAGCTGTCTTGTGAATTTACATTTATGAGTAAAATGGAGTATAGTGAAAAAAACCCAAAAGTGAACCAAAGTGAAATATAAAGGTTGCCTGTCTTTATTTGAAACTTTGAAGTACTTTGCTATGTTGGAAATGACACCATTTTCACATCTGGCCCAGAGTTCTTTCTCGGTTCTTTCTCATGATACACATAAGGAAATAATGAAGAAGTCTGGAAAGAGTCAAGGCTTAAAGGACGTTGCACAGGAATAGGTAAAGATTTCTTTGCAACTGGCTTTTGTATACTCTTTGAACCTGCAAAACTGGTTCAGCAAATGGCAAAGCCACAGTTTGGAAAGTGCTTAGTAGAGAAAATTCCTGGAATATTACATCATGATTTCAACTTTGATTCAGTAGGCAATATGTCTATGAAGACTTATATATCCGTAAACAAATATAGACTTGAGGGAGAAGAGGTAAACAGTCCAGTGTCTAAAAGAAGGAAAACATGTATTCCACCTGGCTAAGCAAAAATCACCTGTAAATTGTTTAAAATAAAAGTTCTATTCATACTTCATAGTTCATTACTAGTCAGCTTAATCTAAGTAAAGATTACATAGTATGCAGTGTTTGAAAGAAATTCATTTCTACTCCCCTCTTCCCAACAAACACATTTTAACCTCTTTTCAAAACTGTTTTTGTCAGATTAAAGATTTTTGTCTTTTTTCAAAGTTGTATTTCATGTTTTTAACACTCAATGCTTTAAAAGCTGAGTAAATATTTTACAGTCTTGACAATGTCAACGATACTTGTATATAATTATACTGTATAAAAAAGTGTTTCTTTGGCAAGCTATGCAACTTTCAATATGCCAGAGACACTGCAGAGGAAATGTAGCAGACATTATTTAATTAGTCGCATTCAAATAAAGCTTTGCAGAGCAAACATATGAAAATATGGAACTTCTTAGTCCCTCTGCACTTTACAGAGGGACTGTAACAGATACAGAGAATTATTTTCACTTATTTATTTATTATGAAAAGTAGAAAACCAAACACTACTGAGACCTTTGCCATACAAGATGGCTATACAGAAGATTTTAATAATATATTCATAAAAATTACAATGTAGTAGACAGAAGAAAAATTGGTTACTTTGCTCTTGTACTCTCTAGGCCGGATTCAACTGTAATTTTTACTTATTTTTAACATTACACTTTGTTAATCAACACTGTCATGCTTACTTATAGTATTTATTTAACCCTAATTCTGGTATATTTTGAGTGAATGGATGAAATAAACATCCCTAGTTTCACAATAGTACTACCTATAGGAGCAAAATGTGTCACCTAAGTCGCATAGGAATATACTGCCTGATCCTGCATCTATTGAAGTTAATAGCAAGATTCCCACTGGATTTTCACAGAAACAGGATTTCACTCCAAAGTTCCTGGCATGTAGTCAAACTGCTTGAATTAACAGGCCTATTCTCTTAGGGGAACTCACTGCGGTTTTCGAGCTCACTTTGTAAACTGCATGCATGCAATTGCTCTTTGGGTGATATAAGCTGTTCATACAAACTCCATGAGCAAACTTATTTGTGCAGACTGCAATTCTAGCTGCATAAAAAAATGGCTGCTGTCATCACGTATGCACAAACACTCTGCACTATACTATGATAATTATTTGTCACCAATGTAGAAAAATTACTCCATTTAAATGCAGAAAATATCTAATACAAATTTATGTTTGTATTCACTCATTTTCACTTAAGTCAAAAATTTAAAAATTGCAATTTGTTCCTCTCTGATCAGTACAGTTTTTTTCCAGTCAAATTCCTAACACTAAATAACTCTGTTTTCAAGGAGATACTCATCTGCAACATAAATACTGGAGATCAGTCACCAATATATCATGTCACTGCATATATATGTGCAACATCGAGAGGTGCTAACAGAAAGGCTACAGCTCTTTACCTCCCTTCCCCCACAACATCTGTAGTGGAATTTCTAATCCAGTATTTGCCACATACATGAATTATTTCACTTTCAAAGGAGTATAACATGTTAGTGGTAACATATCTCTTCCAGAGATTTCACTTCTATGGATATTTGCAGAAAAATAACCATTTTCTTCAATTCTGTAGAACATCAACAGAAAGGTGCACAAAAAAACCAAAAGGCAAATTTGGCTACTGGTGCTTGGGTAGTGTTTACAGTGTCCTTGTACACTCTCACCTCATTACCACTTGTTTGCCATGCTTGTAGCGTTGCTGGGACAGCTGAAGAGAATGAGGATTATTCTTGTTAGTAAGACTTGTACGGTGTGGAGAAGAATTGTGGAGTTGGGAGTTTTGGCCAAGGTAGGATAGGACTTGTATACGCCTGAGATGAGACCTGAACACCTGGTTTAGTTGTCTCCTCTGTAAGGAAACTGTAAACATCAAAATGAAAAACCTCTCGGCTAGGGATGCTGCTTGCAGTTACCCTGAGGTGGCAGATGTGGAAGCTAAAGAAGAATTGAATAAAGCAGAAGAGGTGGCCTGATGAGCACCAGGTGATTCAAGAGCTGAAACAGCTGAAGGGAATTGTGAGCAGTCATGTGGATCGTTGCCGGAAGGAAGAGAGACTGTTTTTTTTCTTAGTATATAAAGGAGACGAATGGGGTGATGAAGAGAGAGATAGTGAGAGAGATAGTGGGACTACCCTGTTATGATAAAGGATATATTTTAATAAAGGATTCTGTGCATGTATATGTGAGGGTCTGTGCAATCATACACCACAGTACAGTTTTAACTACAATGTTTTCTTGTGTGAGAACTGGAGAAGGTGAAAAGGCAGGTTTCAATTCTAATTCTAACTCTAACTCTCCAAAAAAAGTACTAACATGAGGAAAGTGACCTCCTAACTGACTTAGAGTAGCTATATGTTATATTGTTGCACAATACACTAAAATGCGTAATACCATAGTCACTCACTTAGCACATATGTTTCTGGAAAGATTAACAGGCTAATGTGCCTCATTCCTCATGTCACTATGGAAGAAAATAGCTGAAAGAGGTAAAAAGCATGGCAGTTTCCTGTAGTAAAGTTTAATATATTTTTTCCATTAATAAATCATAAGAGCATAATGGATTAAAAGGTGCCTCACCCTGTACTTCCAGGTGGATTATAGAAAAATTATTATTCCTTGATCAGCAGGGTCTCTGCTCTCTAGACTAATTTATAAAAGGTCTTTTTCAGCATTTAAGGCAGTAAAATTCCTTTAAAAGATGACAAAAAATCAACTTTGTAATTGCAACCTCAAAAAGGGTAACTGCTCCCCTTCCCACAAAAAGTGGATTCCTCTTTTTCAGGAATTCTGTGTTTGTTAGTCATGCTACCATAGCTGTCTGACATAATTTCACCTAAATAATTATACTTATAAACTTTACCTAGCTGTTCCATAGCCAAGAGTTGATTTAAGGTCAAATCTTGAAATGAAGGTGGTTTACCTCTGCTTACCCAGGCTGGTTACTCAGGTTCCTTAGGTGAAGAAACTGACTTCACTTCTTCTATGGCCAGAAGCAATTCAAGCAGTGAGGTGTTTATAAGAGAACAACTGAACTAATACTGTTTGGCCCCATTTCCTCCCAACTCTCCCTGTCTCTTTTTTTTTTTCTTTTTTCTTCCCCCCCCCCCCGCAAAAGTGACTTCCTAGTGCTCCATTGCCTATCAAGTGCTCACATATTAGATAATTCTAGTATTTTTGCTGTATGCAGCTTTAACTGACTCTCTACAAGATCTAGCCATGAGATCTAAAAAAGTTCCTCCTCAGCTATTCACATCTGACACTGTTGGGAAAAAACCCTCATACTTTGTTTTGGACGGATCACAGGGATTTGAGTTTAAAGAGTATGGAAGACAACTGTTTCCAGTGCATATGCTTAAGAGCCGGATCGGTTTCTACTCCACCATGGTTCTGGGTGACAGGCAAACATTTCTACCAAAGCAGTGCAGAGCCCAGGGGAGAGAGGATATACTTAGATACCACAACTTGTGTGCTACCTCTGCTAAAACACAAGAATTTAAAGTTTATTTAAAAGTAGCAAGTACCAGTACTTAGTATACACACACTATGATCTCAACTCCAACATTATTTTAGTTTCCCATCCTGCTAACAAATCTTCTTTAAGATAGGTCAACACTGCAAATCAGAGAAACGGCTAAGTATTGTGTAAACATAGCTGAATGATTTCTAATTTTTCTTAGTCCTTGATTTAAAAAATGCAGATGTTTAAAACCAAAGCTGCAAAACTCTCCACAGCCTGAAAGGAAAAAAAATTAGGAAGCTCATTTCTGATGCCACAGTCATGATTATCTGTACACAGTTTAGTTTAAAGCTTGTTTAATTCTATCTACTTCAGTGGGGTTGGGTTTAACTTCTTCCAGCCATAGATCAAGAAACAGAAAACAACAAACACTACCCGCACCCCACAAAAAAAGACAGGGGTGGGGGTGGGGCGGTGGGGTGTGGAAGTAAAAATGAAGTAATCTTGTTTCATGTTAGATGCTGTACCTGAGCATGATGAGCCGCTAAGGGATGGAAGTACGTAAATCCACTGTGCATGTTTATGAGATATAGTTTAGGCTCATGTTTTAAAAAATCAGTTGGAATAGCTGTATTTAAGAGCAGTAAGAAACAGATACAAGCATTACAGCGATGATTTAAAACAAATGAAAACCATTATTCCCATGAAAGATATGGAGGTAAAAGAAAGATGCAACAAATGCTGTGTAACTTATAAAAAACAGATATAATGTTAGATTAACACACCCTCTCTCTCTCTCTCCTTGAAAAGGTAACTGATTATGAGACAGATTTTATGAATCTGAATTTTAGTAATGATTTTTATATGATTGCACACAATTATTAGTTATGGTGGAGGAGAAGTAGCTTTGAAGAACTGTGGATAAAGTGTTATTTAATGAAAAGATGATAATGGGTAGTGCTAAAAGACAAACCATTGGACTGCAGGGAGCTTATCAGTTCTTGAAGGACTGACATGAATATTGACATTATTTCATATTTACATTAACTAACACAAAGTAGGAATGCATTAATGACAGTCATTGCTGACATGAAATTATGTGGCATTTTAAGAACAAAGGTGGATTAGGATTTTACGAAGAAAGCGTGATTGGCCTTCAGAAGAGACAAAATGGAAATGGGATTAATATAATCATATTATGGTCAAGGACTAATTTCTGCTATCAAGTGGGAAGCTCATCATTTGAGGATGGTGGGGGAGGAAAAGCTCACATGTGCTAGTTGGTAAAAAGAGTCAAAACAACACAAGTTTGAAAAGAGAAGACATTAAGAAGCAAAAAAAGTCTACAGCATCGGTCAAATTGTATCTGCAATATTGCATAAAATATATGTTCAAGAGCCATGAATTCAGACAGGTAGAAGAAAAAAGTGCCAAGGACCCACATACTCCTCCAGTTATCCATACTTCTCCCAGTAAGGAATTGCAGGAGCTATCATATTGGAGGAGAACAGAAGAGTTTAACCTACTTTGTAGAGTAACATAAAACATAAAAGGAGGAAATGGAATTTCTGCCTATAAATAAATCAGATGGGTAAACTCTGGAGGAGGCAGAATTGGGGGAAGCACTATTTTGTGTTTACTGACAAACTGGCACAGAAACAAATCATGTGGTACAAAACATCGTAACATTGAGCTTGATGTTTAAGAAAGGGATATTACTAAACAGCCACAGAAGACGCTCCAGTGTCTCCAGTTATATCAAACAAGGGACAAAACTGAAATTCAGTGCCGTGTTATTAATTAGTGAAAGTATGAAAACAATCCTGCATGGGCAAGTTAATTAGTTATTATTCTTCAAATATATCTAGTGAATATTAATTTTTACATAAAATTGCCCAGCCTGAATCTCTCCTGTAGGAAAGTACATGGCATATTTCTAATTTCAAGGGGATATGAGAAGAGGGTTTATACAAAATAATGTTCTGAGTACTAAGTAAATTTATTTTCAAACTACTGAAAGTAGAGCCCAGAAAAGCCACAATAATGCCATCTGAGTATTAATCATAGTTTCTCATTACATACATTGAGGAATTTGACTGCTGTTTGTCACATAGAAAGTACTCAGTCGACAGAGATTTAAACAGGCAAGAAAACTTAATGAACATTTTTTTTCTTATTTTCTTGTCAAAACAAAGAGGCAATTAAAAAGCGTGTTCGTAATGTTTCAACTACTTCTGTTGCCTCTGTATTGAGTCATATGGTGTTTATGCAACAAGAACTAGAAAAAACCATCTGATAAAACCCAGATCCAAATAATCATGCTTCTCAACTATACCCGAATGTTTTAGTTCTAGGCATATCAGTATGATCCAATTGCTTTCTGGTAGATGACAAAATACAAAAAACATGTTGACACTGGGGGAGGTTGCAGCTTTTTAAAGGAATATGCACTTATCTCCTACACAGTAAAGTTTTCCTCAGGAAATTAAAGATTAACATACTTTGTATAATAATGAAAACTATTTCTGCTATAAGATACTATTTTGATGGGAGCTGGGGCACTAGCTAATTACTATTTATAAAGAAAGCAATGAATATTTTTTCCTAACTGATGCAGATAATCCCAAAAATTCAGTTATAGAGAAAGGTAGTTCTATTTGGTTTATCCCTAATAAATTAAAATAGCTAAAGAATGAACAAAGAGAATTGACTCTGTTAAGTTGTATTAAATTCAAAGTCTGAAGGGAACATGTAAACAAGCTGCTCCAAATTATTGTTCTTCAAATTTCCATCCACGTTTATCCACCCTACAGCTATCTAAAAGTATAGTTTGATTTCATCTTACATACAGAGTTTGTATGTATCTTGAAGGCTTTGTATGAAGAACAGTCAAGAACCTCAACATCTGTAGTAATCTAATGGGCAGATAAAGAAAAATTCAGAAAAATCTTTGACCTCTTCGCTGACTCATGAATGGGCTGATTTAGAGAAACTGACATAATTTGAAAAGGCAAATTATATTTAAATGCTAGCAAGCTTTTCTGTCATGCACTGGTGTTGACCTACTACTACCTACATTTAGCCAGTGGTGGTATTTTCTTGCAGGGCAATATATTAGCAAATTGCAAGTTTAATTCCCCTTGTTAACCTATAATAACCAATACGAACTGCCTGATCTGAAAAAATCTGAACTTGTGTCTAAGATCAATGATGGAAAGACAGAAGTTGTTATGCTTACATTTTTTTTCTCACCACCCCTAACCAGAACTCCTCTGATCTTTCCTTCCAATGGGTAAATGAGGAAATATTTCATAATTACAAACTATTACAGGATCAGAACATTCTTCCTGCTCCCTATTGGTGATAACCTTATCTTAATCTAAGAAAGTTATCCAGCCTTCAGCCCCAAAAGAAATTGGATCTGACCGTAATATTTAACAAACAGACATTATTAAGATATTTAGTCAGTTCTAGGACTATAAGGTATTTATGCTGAGACCAATTCACTAGTACTGTTTGTAAAGACTTGCACGCTAAGCCACTCAGGAAAAACAGCAACTGCCACAAAACTCGCCTAGGGGCACACAAAATCCGGGCAAGTATTTCTGTACCCTGTGCTGCTGCTCAGAAAGATTGTAGGTTTGTTGTGGCAGATACACATGCTATGAAAACAGCTGAAAGGAGTCTGTATTGCATAGAGAGCATGATGCAGACAGAGAAATGTGGGCAGTTGTGCCTTTGGAGGCAAAAATGTACCTCTATGGCTGTGCCTATCTATGCCGTTGACGACAGCCTTCCACTTCCAGCAACACTCAGGCTGTGTGGCTGATCGTTTAACGTGACCCAGACTTCTCATGTTTTACTCTAAAAACAAAGCTTATCCAACACTCCTCTACTGAAGAAATCAGTGCAGCTATTGCTGAAACATTTGTGCACCGACCTTCCCATATTGCTGCTGGCCTTTGACAAAACATTTATTTTCAGAACCTGACTGCTAGGTTATTGAACATAGTTAAATTTATATCCCGTATTCCAAAAGTATTTCTATTTTTAGTATATTGGCATTTTTTAATCTCTGCTAGTAGGTTTTGAAACATAATGTCTCATTTGAATACATTAGCATATCAGTACCACAAGGTCATTACAGAATGCAGAAGATGAAAGCAGTTTTACATGCCATTATTTCCCAAGAAAACTAGGAGAAGCAAGAGAGTAAATTGCCTACTATTTTGTTTAAAAAAAAAAAACCAAACCACAAAAAAACCCAAAAAATGAAATCAGAAGGAATTCATTCTGTAGGCATTTGATACATCTGTGTCATGGACAGCTCTGGTCTAAACAGTTAGGGATCTGTTCACCCTTGTTGATTTGAAAAATATCCAATATTATTTTTCATACGTAAACATCACAAGAGATCTATGATGAAAAAAAATAACAACATTAAAAGGAAACACAGTATTTCACTCATTGTTGCTAAGCAACTCTGCATTTGTATCCCATTACATTTCTGATCAGCATGAGTAGTAGAGCAACCAAAAAAAAAAAAAAGTTGTCTGTTTAATAGTACTGCTTACCAGCTAGTGGACTGTGTTTGGGCTTGCTTTGACAATTCATTATCCTCTAACATCAGAAAAATCTTTTAACCAACAACTGTACCATGGCAGAGAAAATCATGGTCTCCTGTTTTTGTAGTTTTAAACTGAAACATCTAACAGTCTGTTATAGATGAGCTCTCTGAAAAAGATGATACTTTCATTAAAACATCCAGTTAAGTATTTTTCTGCAGTAAATATGCACACCTGAAATTATGGGAAACTATACATTGCATATAATCGTATTGTAATATACACAAAAACTCATGATGGCATTTCATATTACGGCTATGCAGTAAATTCAAGAAATTCAACTCAAAGCTAACAGGGGCATCATGAAATTAATTCTGAATCTACATTTTGCTCATGAGGGAAACACTAACTTTAAAATTTTCAAGAAATTTGGTTTTGAACTTGCTTACGCTCATTGTGCATCTAGATCCATGGCTGTAGTTTGGATCCATCCATCCAAAGTACGTTTGAGAACATAAAATCCTGAACAAGAAATTGACCAGTAGCAAAGAGAAAGGTCAGCATCAAATTATAATTCTTTTTGATGTTATTCAATTGTTTTACCTTTCATCTACTTTCATTATTCTCCAAAGAGACTTAAAAAAAATACTCCTCCCTTTTTGATCAGTACAGCAATCAGAAAGTCCGCAAGTTAATAATTTTCCACTAATATACTGAGAAATTGAGGTGGAAATTAATTTAGGAAGCATAAGGGTTTTCTTAAATTATAGGATATTTCACAGGGTACTTACAGTTCTTTCTGAACTTTTGAATTTTCAGACTGATAAACTAAGTGAAAAAGCTTCTATTTGCATTTTATAGGCCATTGGTGTATCCAATTAAGATGTAGGAAAGACTACAGAAGGGTGTGAAAGTATCCGAGGAGATGATTTGAGGATGCAAAAGAAGTTTTCTTTCACTTTTCGGTTGTGGTTGGGAAATAACATACGTAATAGTACGATTCTTTAGGGAAATAGAAATGCATTAGTGTATACTTTAAACATTTTATATCTGTTAAAGTACAAAGCCTAACATTTCAATTTTTTTAATCTGTTTTTCATTACTCCATATCATCAGATATGCCTTACTCCTTTTGACAATGAGAAGAGTTTCTTTCCAGACATCTGCCGACACATTGCTAGACACCCCAAAGGCATGGAAAATGGCCAGCAGTGTATTAGTGCCACAGGGCGATTCCGTTGCACCTGGAAGAGCACAGCCACTGTGCACTGTGGAGACTGTTGGACGTGCTGGAGGCACTGGATATGCTGGTCTTGTACCTGCCAGCAATGGCAGGTCTGAGAATGGTAACAGTGTAGCATGACAATTTAAAATCTTAACTTTGTTTTAGTCATTAGTAAGAGCACAAATGCAGTGCTATTAACACAATAAAAAAAACCCAAACCCAACACACACAGACAAGTAAACCTAAACTATGAAACTTATCAGAACCGGTGGAGTTTAGCACTTAAGAATACAATGCAGGAAATCCACTGAAAATAATGGGTCATGTATAAAAAAAATGTAAATGTTAATGCATACGTGTAGTCCTGGCTCAACTTAAAAACTTAAAGATATGGTTGCAGTCCAGAGAAACAGTTTTCCTCCCAACCTGCTTTCCGGTGGGTTGCAACTAACAGATCTGATTTGGCTAGATATGAATCTAGCAGAGCAAAAGGGAAAAAAGAATATATCTGCTGTTAAATATACCCACTATTTAAAACCCAAGAAAAAAAAAGCAAGCCTCAAGGTACAAGATGCTGCCACCTGGAAGAGTATTCTAAGGAAATACTGGTTTATATTTGTCCTGTTTTTACACCCTTTCCCAGGAATCTGTTAATGGCCACCAAGATCCTGAACTAGCTGAATCTGTACCCGATCCAATGTACCCATGCTTATTTACTTAGGGGATTCTTTTTATTTATGTTAACAATCTGTACTGACAAAACTGAGTCACTTTATTCATGCTTTCCATAAGCAATTATAGAGAAAATATAATATCTTAGTATATTTATAGGAAAATATGCAACCAAAGCCCACATAACATGCTGTACCCACTATCTATTCACCTAAAGCATATTCAACTACATTCATGGAAAATCCAAATCTAAATTCGGATCTAAATATGTGATTTCCAATCACCAACTTTTTTTCCAGATCACAACACTGCTTCCAAAGCCACCTTGAAAAAAAAAAAGCTGTCATTATGTGGAGGCCTGTACCTTCATGTAGGATTAACATACAATTGAATCTGAGCAGTGTGTGGGGGGAGTTAGGAGTAGAAACATTCATTTTTTGGAAGTAGGGCAAGTGTTCCAGCTCTCAACCATCTTGGTGGCCCTCCACTCACTCTGGTTTATTTACCTTTTTTGTAACGGAGTGCCCCAAATTGGACACTGTATCCAGATGTCATCTAAAGTGCTAAGTAGAGGGGAATAACCCCTTTCCTTGCTCTACTTGTTGTGCTCCTGTTCATACAGCCCAAGATGCTTCTGGCCAACTTTGCTGCCATGGCACATTCCTCACCCACGTCCCACTTGCTGCCCTCCAGCACCCCCACAGCCTTTTCCACAGAGCTGCTCCCTAGCCAGTCAGTGCCCAGCCTGTCCTGTTGGCAGGGGCTTTTCCTTCCTGGGGCAGGTCTTTGCATTTGTCCTTGTTGAGTTTCATATGGTTCCCATCAGCCCATTCCTTCAACCTGTCTAGGTCTGAACAGCAGCCCTGCTCTTGAGCAGGTCAACTGCTTCTCCCAGTTTGGTGTCACCTGCAGACCTGATGAGCAAGCTGTCCATCACCTCATCCACATCATTAGCAAAAGAGTTAGGATGGGTCCCAGGATAGACCCCTGTGTTATTGCATATCTTACTAGCATCCGGGTAGAGTACAACCCTCCTCTGGGTTTGATCATCCAAACATTTTTTTTACTCATCTGACTGTCTACCCATCCAGACTGTAACATCCTAACTAGGATACAAGGATGCTACGTGGGACCAATTTGAAAATCCCAATAGCATTTGTTTTTAATCTCGTGACCTTACCCTCTGAGCACTGAGAAACACTATAGGTTCACAATTAACTAATTATTTCTTTTTCTGTTAATGTTTTTCATAATTTTATGCTCATGTATACAGTAATAATTTTTCTCTCACAAGGAAGAAAAATTAACTTACAAATTACTTCACAAATCTAATAACCAGTAAGGCTGTTTGAGCTACTATGACTGCAGTACATTAGCAGAAACAAAACACCATAAAATATGAATTTGATTTGTTTTTAAAGAAGTAAAGATTATTTATTTCAACCAGATAGAATTTATGAAAGAATACCTTTTATCTGACAGTGTGCGTGACTCTAATCTATTAATGTTGTCAGAAAAAGACTTATCTTGTTACTATTTTGGTAATAAATGGAAATATCTCAGCAAAGCATAGCCTGTTATCATTTTATGTTCCAGATCCACAAAAAGGTTACTTACAAAACCTTTAATTAAGAAAAAGAAGGCAATTCACAAACTTTTTAATGGTAATTTTCATATCAGCAACTTTCAGCAAAGTAAAAGAGAAACGATTTTTTTGTCAAAAGCTAACAGAATGCACAAGTCCAGAAGCAAAGTGTTGGCAGCAATTATTTCAACAAGGAATTACTGATAAGGTTACATAAAATATTCTCAAGGGAAATGTAAACTCATGATACATTATTTTAAAGTAAGTTTTAATGTGTTTATTAGAACTAGAATTTAGGAGTTTAAGTATGGAACACTTAAATCATTACCAACCTATGCAGTTGTTACTATAACTATATACAAAGAACAAAATCTTACAGGATATTGATATTGAATTAACATGTTCATAAAAGTCCATGTCCCCAGAATTTAATTGGAAATTATATGTCAAAGGAGTTGAATATTAAGTTATGGAAATATTGGAGGAAGTATAATAATGATAATAAAAAAGATTGGCATCAAGAAATACTGGCATCAGGAAATATTTCCTCAGCATCTAAACAGAAGGCATAAGAAATTTCTGCTACAGCTTGTACTCAAAGTAAAAGAGAAAATTGTGTCAGTTCCATAGTCCTTGAGTAACTTGACTGAATTCAATATATCTTTTGCCAAGAAGGTGTTTCACAGTGTAATGGTGGCAAAAATTTGGCCCATAATCAGCTATATAAATCAAGTATTTAATGTTTCCAACTCAGCCTGAGCTAAGAAAAGAGGAATGGTCAAGCACTTGAACAACATTATGACATAAAGTGGATTCTGTTCCTAGTTTAACTTTTTCTGCTGTCACAAAAATATCAGAAAATGATAATTAGAGAAAAGATGCACTGGGTTTATCTTTTCACAGCTTTTCTGTAGCCAAACAGCCATCTCAAAATAGACCAAAAAAAAAAAAAAAAAAAAAAGGAGTTCCTTAAGTTTCAAACCATACCATACAGTATTTAATTTAAAAAAAAAAAAAGTAATAGGAAAAAGTTATAACCAAAAGTGCATAATCAACACTCTGGAAAATATCAACAAAATTAAATATTTTAGTGAACAAATCTTTCAGTGAACACAGCTTTAAAAACCTAAAATTTCAAGTAATCCGAAAATGTGCAGTTAAAGTTAGAAAATAAACCTCTGTTCTCTTATATATATGCATAATGATACGATCTACACATTATCTGTCCTAGTGTGTAGGACTATTGTCACACACAGATGCACACTATTTCAGCATGGCATTTACTTTCAAAGCTTATATGCCTCTTACTTTCTCTGAATTGAGAATTATTAATTCCTACGACATTATTCACCACAGGATCTCAAAGTGTTTTATAAGCGTCATTTGACAGATGGGGAAGCTGAGACACAGAATCATGAAGTAGCTTGCACAAAGTCATGCAGCAAGACTCCGGTGAAACCAAGAACAAATGTCATGGTCTTATAGTCTATCTATGAAACAGACAGATGTACAAATATTACATCCTCCATCATTCCTCCTACCTTATATTTAGAAGCAAAGATTTTTATACAGCTTTGTAGGTTTACCTTCACATTATATAGATTTTATAATCCTTCATATAATAAGGATTTTAAGCTTATCCTGTCTTTTGGTTTTGTTCTGAATTAAATATTAAAGAAAATATTGCCCATTTTGTTCTTGTGGCTTGGAAAAGCAGGCTCAAGGAACAGAGACTGAAACCTACAAACTGATCTAAGACACAAGTCCTCACAACAGATCACAGGCAGTCACAGGAGATTATTCAGCAGCCTAACACAGAGCTTAAAGAAAAGTGGATCAAAGACAGAGACAGAAAGAACAATATATAGTCCTGAGTAACCATTGGTATTTTGCAGAAGCCATTTCTAGGTGTCTGACTGCCTCTAACCTTGCTCCTGCAAGAACTTACAGGGAGGTATACAAAAGAATGAAACTAACTCAAGCATGCAAGCATATTTTATGGTTCCTGTTTATATTACCGTCTCTCCCTTGCATTTGTTTGCAACCCATGGTCACCAAGTCTCTAAGGAAAGCAATGATAGGTGTCTCTTGAATTTCTGCATACAAGCATTTTATGGACCTCTGTCGTTTTACCATTGGGCTCCCTCGAGTTGATTTGATCCTTAAGCACAAATCCCACTAGCATATATCGCTTTTGTCTGGATCTTTATAGCTTTTCCTGGGGAATTTATCCCATCAGTGACCTTTCAACATTTGATATAGCTTCTCTAAGAATTCACAGCAGTAGCTATTACAAATAATTCTTTCTTTTTGGCAATATCACTACTGTCTCTTAAGACATATTCATCTTCTTGGCAAGCATATTTTTCCTGTAGCTTCTAGGTAGTGGGGCAGACTTCCTACTTTTCCAGTAACTCCATATAGGAATGAGAGACCTGGTAATAGGTTAATTAATAATTAGACTTATTTTTAGTCTGGTAGACTCTTGAGCAAAATGTGGAAAAGGGAATTTTAGAAACTTCTCTCCCTTCTAATTCAGTTTTACCTCTTATGGGTCACTAATTACCAAATATTTCTGTATTTCCAGCTCTGTATAAGCGAGCTGACATTTTTTTGAAAACAAGTTATAAAAATCTGTCATATAACCCAGAGTTAGTAGCTGCTCCATGACAAATACTTTTGATATAATTTTCTAAAGGCCAATTTACCAAATATGCATGTGTGTGTCTGCTTGATGCCCTAGCTATCCAATCTTCGATACATATGAATGTATTCAATCAAGCCTGAGGAGCTTCTTTCCTTTGGTGCATGTTTCTTAACTGCAGTACCCATAAATTCTGCTGCTATAGCCAGGTCCAAATTCCATTAAAATAATTCAATTTCATTTCACCTAGAAATACATTATAACAAAATACAGTGGAACAAAGAAGGGAGAGGAACGTGGGGAAATACAACTAAAAATATAGTCCTCTATGAACCTGAAATTAAATGCAATTTGCAGGGACAAATTGGGACTTGCCTTATGGTAAGCACAAAGCAGATCAAGATTATAGAAGACATTATTCTGCCACAGAGACATCCCCTTTTCTTTATACCAGTGAGACTCTTGTTATGTGATATCTCAAAGACACAACATGAAAACCTGAAGGGAAGATTAGTTTTCAAGCTCAGCCACAAGTGCATATTTTTATATTCCCAAGTGGGCAAGTATCACAGGGCCTTTGAGCAGCCCTGTGAGCTACAGACACTCCCTTATTTAGAACCAAGCTGATTATCTTTAAGCAGAAAAAAAGTTTCAAATACTTTTAAGATAAAAAGTAACATTAATGATTGGTTGCATATCTAGCAGTTTTGAAGTATGACATTGCTTACATTTTTAAGTTTTTCTCAGTTTGAAGGTATTTCATTTATGAATACAGTCATATGAAAAGTCAAATGGTCCAAAAAAACCCCAAAAACCAAACCCCACAAAGTGATGACTTGTCATTGAATTATGTATTCTGCTACAGTACAATAAGTAATTTCCAATTGCACTGGACCCTAAAGGGATTGAAATATTTGGAGATTTATGTAGTGGCAGAGTTAGATGAAGCATTTGGTAGTAAATGCTTCAATTATCTTGAGAAAGGTTCCAAAAACTGAATGGTTTGGATAATTACTTTTTTAAAATGCATTTTTAGAGATACTATTAAAATATCTCTATTAAATACTATTAAATATCACACTTGATAGTGTGCATAGGTGAAAACAAGTGAGAAGGAAAACATTTCTCAATTACAAACGAGCACGACTTCAATGCTACAAAAAAAAAAAAAAAAAAAAAGGCAGCAAAATAAAATATAAATCAGAACGTGGGATTGTATTCTCTCTCCACCATTTTTATCCAGACAGTTTTCCAGACAGTTTTGATGTTGAGCAGGTTTCACACACATCCGCTTGTCTATGGACACATACATGTTTCCTGTTGTACTGGTTCACACTAGGTATTAAGATCAAAGACTGCCAACAGGAATGTTCTCTCCCACCAGATCCTCTCTACAAACATGAAGGAGCCAGGTAAGAGCCATCTGTTATTTTACCAGTAGAGATGTTAGTTTGTTTTAGAAGACCTTTCCTACATATCCACTTCAGCTGGAATAAACTTCACATGCTTTGCACTGGGAACAAGGAGCAACGCATGCATTCTGAAAGGCAGCAAACAGCCCTTTAAAGGAACTGTAACTTTTTACAGGGAGACAGAATGGCAACAAGTACAGTTTCCAAAAACAACACTAAAAATAAGAGCCAGTCAAAAAAAGAAAGTTTGCAAAAATTTGTATCACTTTTGCCAAGAATTTGATTAAATATTTGCTTGAAAACTTGTTTTGTTAAATTTTTGAATATAGCCTAATTAGCAAGAATATTCAGGGGATCTCTCAGCTACACAAATCTTCCTTTTGTTTCTATTTTCTCTTGTTTCTCTTTCTATTATCTTTTCTTAAAATTATTTTTGCAATGCAGGTCTTACACCTCCTCTGTTCCTTTTCGTACACTGACCCAATCATCATCCCTTTTTTTACCAAGTTTTATACCTTGAGTCTTGCCTTTGTGTTATGAATTCTATTCCATTTCAATGTCACACAAAAATTTTTTGTCTTCACTACAATTTCACCTTTCTTATCTCCTCTTTGTCAGAATTGTGCTCTCCGAAAAGGAAAACAGCCAACCCAAATCCCACCTATAAAAAGCAGAACAATCTGCCAGACTCTAATCTCTCAAATAGGAGTAACTGGTGTTATGACTTGGTCTCAGTAGTAAAATTATGGTAAATGCTAATATGCTAATAAGAGCCTAAAATATGTATACATATTTGCATGAACAATATACAAACTTCTTTTGCCTGTAGCCTAAGTCAACTAACACAATTTTAAGCATACTTTCTTAATACCAGCCTAAGCATTTTCAATTTTTTCTTTTTCTTTTTTTTTTTTTTTTTTTTTAAATTATCTATTCTAAATAACTCTAGATTGGCATATGTTCAATTTTCCTGACTTTCTGGACGTGAGTAGCCTGGCCTACATGCCCATTTATGGCAAGTCTACAACTAAATCAAGATCATTAAAAGGAACAAATTAATCCTGGACCTACTGTCGTGGTTTAACCTGGCAGGCAGCCAAATACCACGCAGCCGCTCACTCACTCCCCCCCCCCCCCCCAGGGGGGTGGGGGGGGAACCGGAAATAGAAAGGGGGGAGAAAAACTTGTGAGTTGAGATAAAGACAGTTTAATTAAACAGAAAAGGGAGAATAATAATGATAATGATAAAATATACAAAATAAGTGATGCACAATGCAATTGCTCACCACCCGCGCTGACCGATAACCAGGTAGCAATCAGAACTTCCTGGATCACGCCGACCATTCATATACTGAGCATGACGTCACATGGTATGGAATACCCCATTAGCCAGCTGAGCTGGCTGTCCTGATTATGTTCCCTCCCATCTTGTGTACCTAGCTCAGTCAGTAGGCATGGGAGCTGTCCTTGGACTAGGAGGGTACTTAGCAACAACTGAAAACGTCAGTGTGTTATCAACATTCTCCTCATACTAAATCCAAAACACAGCACTAGCAAGAAATTTAACCCTATCCCAGCCGAAACCAGGACACCTACTTATGTTTTCTCAGTGGAAATTTAACAGAGATAAAACCTGTCTAGTGTTTCAAGTAACTATAATTTATTTATGAATGTATTGACATTTCTAATTTTTTTTTTTTTGGTACTCCATGCCCAAATTTTTAAAAATCATGGGACAAGTTTTGTGGCCTTAATTTCAGAACTTTTCAGAAAGATATGAATGAACAGTACTTGGGAAATGTCAGCTTGCTTTGTCTAAGGACAGAGATCACAAGGTGCCATTTCATTTTGCACGCTTCCAAATTCTGTTGTTATTTTATTGTTGCAAGATGGCAGAAGGAGAACCCAACAGTAGGTGTTGCTTTGGATACATAGCAGTCCTCTGCAATAACCATTCCTCCCGTTTCAAAACATCATTTGCCTTCTTTTGTCATATGCATGTCTAAGTCTTAAGTCCAGTGAGATGAGTGATAGACTGACTGTCATGCTCTTTGTTGTGACCCACAGGCATTTCACTCATATTCTGGTACCCAAAACCCAAAGTTTACTTACAGTAAACTTACAGGACAGTTCAAGTTTCAGGGATAGATAAAAAGCCATTTAACCTTTGGAACACCGTTACATCATCAAAACAGACAACAATGCAAACTTCTTATTACCAAAATGTCAACCACATTGTTTCAAACCCTGTTTTTAGCTGTCATATACACCTTTATCAGGAACACCTTTATTTGGCAAGACCCCTAACAATCCACTCCGATATTGTTGTAGGCAACAAAATGCTATGCAAAGTAGGAAAAGTAATTGCAAGTCTATATGTAAAAACAATTAGGTATCCAAAAGGAGTACTGCAAATCTGGAAACCCAAAGTAAATAACAGACAAATCTAAACATTAAAAATAAATGTTCTCCAGTGGACTGTACTTAAGCATGATACACTTAAATACACTCTTAACGTCCAAGAAGCACACTAAAAGTTGATGGAATCAAAGTGTTTCTGAAAAATAAGTAGCATCTTTTTAAGAAGTCATAAAAAAGGCAATAGGAAAAAAGCCTTAATGCATGTTGTGCACAGTATCTAAAGCAAAAGGAAGACAGTTCAAAACCAGTAAGGATATTGTAAACATAAACATTTGAAGTTAGATAAAACCAGCAGAAATTTGTGTCCAAATAACACAGAAGTTTCTGTCCCTGGAAGAGACCAATAGATTATGTTTTGCAGTTTAAACAGTAAGTTAAAGACAAATCTCTCTAACATAACAATGGTAGCTGTTTCTATATAAGAATATGTTAGAAATCCATGCTTTTGTACATGGTATGGTTTTATCTAGTAATTTACAGGAACAAACAGGTATTGGTATTTGGGGGGGTGGGGAGAGGAGGGGAATAATAGCTATCATTGAATTGTTTTGTTTTCCTTCCTGGCATGTTTTGGTATGCCTTTCTACAGAATACTATTATAACAATAATCACTGATTGTCTGCTGATTCTCTGTTCAACAAAAAACCCCTTGTCACCATATGCTTTTTATATATATATACATATATATGCAATTGTTTGCTGTAAAAATGATACCCATTACTGCTAAATATTATAATCATATCTTAATATCAATTTCTGATTAAATCTCTAAATAATTTTCTACAGTCACATCCAGACTTAAGTTTCATAGCATGACAAAGGTCTACAGAAAATTAAAGCATCTATTGTTTAAAACCTGTCTTAAATTATTGCTGATTAGGCCTCACTTAACAAGCTTGTTTTGAAATTATAGAAAAACAATTTATAAAGTCTTAGTTACTGAATACTTGAAAGCTCCATGTTAATTGTGTTTGCATGTTTTCTTACCAAAGGTGAATTGAAATTCTTCACTCAGTGAAAGAGAGAGAACATAACTCATACTCAACTTGGTGGCATTGTAGAGTAAGAAGGTCTAAACAGATGTTTATTGAGCAGAAGCTGATAAGTGATAATCTTTTACCCCATGTCCTAGTCATATGTTAAAACCCCCTTCCTACGATACCCGAAAACCACGTCAAATTCCACTTTGGAAGAGTTTCTTTAGTCTCCTCAGTTATCTTTCTATACGACTACGCCTAAATTTTCATGGGTTTATGCTCATTTCATGGGTATTAAAAAATATAAACGAAAAAAAAACCCAAAACACCTGTGTACTGGTTTTCACATAAGTGCCCATATCAGATATAAAAGAAAAAAATCTATGTCAGACTGTATGTCATGCTTTGGTTGTTGCCACAATTACACTCATATGTGCAAAGGTAATTAAAAAGTTTACTTGCTGAGAGTGCTAGATATAACCATAGACAAATCAACAACCTCTTTCTTAACATGGAACGCTACAGGAACAATAACAAAGTAATGATAATTTTTCTTCTGAATTATCATTCTGAAACCATATACAAGCCACTGCTATCCTTTATTTTGAAACTGAATCTAGTATCAATAGGTTTTTTTTCCCCAGTGAAGACTGGCATGTAATGCATTTTTCTGTACAGAAACTGTTACCACTCCACACTAACTTTTCATTTTATTTTGTTTTTTTTTTAATGTTCCTCATTGCCATTAAACTTCAGAATATGGATCTTTGGATCCATTGGTACAGCAAAATCATGCAAAACTATCAGATTCTCTTGCTTATCACAAGTGTTATATTAGAGAAATAAATCTGTATTACATATATACAGTGGAGTTTAAAGAGAAAAATCACAGCTTAAAAACATTTTAAGGACTCTTTTAAAGGCAATGGGAGGCTAAGAAGAATCAGCCTATTTTTCCCGTTTTCAAACTCAAAAACTGATGTAACACTGTTCCACTAATATGTAATACAGCATCTAAAAGTAGCTTTAAGCTACGCAACTGTATTAAATGACCTGAATTACTTGCCTGTGCCTTTTGGTTTATGTGCCAATCTGGTATTCCTTCTCTTTAATACAGTCTGAGTTTCTACAGTGTCGTGGTTTAACCAACCACGCAGCCGCTCACTCACTCCCCCCACCCAGTGGGACGGGGAGAGAATCGGAAGGGTAAGAGTGAGAAAAACTCGTGAGTTGAGATAAAGACAGTTTAATAAAACAGAAAAGGGAGAATAATAATGATAATGATAAAATATACAAAATAAGTGATGCACAATGCAATTGCTCACCACCCGCGCTGACCGATAACCAGGTAGCGATCGGTACTTCCTGGATCACGCCTACCATTCATATACTGAGCATGACGTCACATGGTATGGAATACCCCATTAGCCAGCTGAGCTGGCTGTCCTGATTATGTTCCCTCCCATCTTGTGTACCTAGCTCAGTCAGTAGGCATGGGAGCTGTCCTTGGACTAGGAGGGCACTTAGCAACAACTGAAAACATCAGTGTGTTATCAACATTCTCCTCATACTAAATCCAAAACACAGCACTAGCAAGAAATTTAACCCTATCCCAGCCGAAACCAGGACATACAGTTATTTCAGTTTGGAACCAGTTTTTCTACAGATTAACAAATATTCACCTGCGTCTCAATGATTTTTAGCTCTGAAACGTCTAGTACCATCTCTATAAAAACATTTTGTGAGAAGAAAACTTCCTTTTTATACTTTTCCTGAGGAAAGAAACAAAGAGAAATGTGCAGTCTCATAACACCTGAACACTTCTAGACAAAGTTATTCATTAAACGCTGTGGACAGAGTTCCATGCAGGTGAATGAAATACCCACCTAAAAGTTTTGAGTTTGGTTTTGGTTTTGTGTTGTTGTTGCTTGTTTTTTTTTTGTTTTGTTTTGTTTGCTTTTTGGGTTATTTTTAATAGCTAGATTTGGATGGATCTTAGCTGAATCATTAAACTGGGTGCTAACTGCTCTGCTTTTCTGTCTGCTGGGCCATATTCTCCCAGAAGGTCAAAAGAGATAGGACTGTTCAGTGACAATCTGCATCTTATTACCTTCACATGGGAGAAGACAATCAAAAATCCAAACACTTTTGGAAAAAAACAATGGCAACAGACAGCAAGTTTGCTCAAGGTTGTTTAGAATCCTTTTGGATCTGTAAGAATAGGTTAGGTCTGAATAACTTTCACTGGGATATGCACATTTAGCAAATGTTTAGTAGTAGGAGTCATCAAGAGGTGGACAAGAAAAAAAAAATTGTGGATCAGCTGACATACACATTAACACTTTCAACATTGAAAAGAAAATCTGAAAGAATCTATTGTTGTCTTTTTTTTTTTAATCCATTCCTACTGAAATAACTGCAAATGATAGTTTCCATTTATTTAACTAGTTAGGTTCTGTAAATTTTGAGCTCTGGGTATAAGAAGTTAATACTGTTCAACCGTTACTTGGTGTAAAACCACTAACTTTGCTCTTTTCTTTATTCCAAGTGGAAAAGCACCAGTTTTATACATTACACACACACAGAATCAACACGTTCTTTGAATAGAGTGCATCCCAATGTTTTCATACTACTATCATAATGCAAGTTCTTTTAAGTAGAATATTACGAACTGAAACAAAGACATGTAGCCTCATCTTGACAAAAATTGCTAATAGGCGCAATCCTTATTAAAATCCCATTTACATGGGATTTAAGTTCCTAAATATCTTTAGGAATTTGACAAATAGACACTAAGGTCAAAAGAATCACATCACATCATCAAGATGCATGTCCACCTATGCAGAGTTTGCCTACAGGCAAATTTCAATAGGGGGCACATTTCAATTCTGAGCCTCAAGTCTGCTCTCCATTTACATGCCATGTTACTCCCCTGAAATTTATGACTTCAGTTTTACTATCAATGATAGCATGCACATACTGCAGTGCAAATAGAGTGCACATCTGACACTGCTTTGAGATTCAGAGGCTAAAGTCTCATTTCTTGATTCTCAAAGCAGAAAAAAAGGATTTTTTTTCCCTCAACTAAAATTTAAACTGCCATCAGTCTGCTATCTCCTTTCTTGCATTGTTTCATAGCCCACTAGTCAGGAGCTCTCATGTTGGGTGATTGTGAGACTAATCAACATTCCAGCTGAGTTTATCTGCCAGGTGCCTACAGAAGATTCTTTATTTGAGCCGAAAATTAAATCCCTTTCTTTGCGGTTTCCTTAGTCCATCATAGATCAATCTCACAGATTCAGAAATCTTCAAGAGACTCTTTAGAATGAAGATTTCACACACCATGAAGCCTTTCCTTTTAAATTACTATTAATGCTGCTTCAGAGTCCCTGTTTTTCTGACAACACACTTATCTGCTACTACAGAAGTCTTGGCAGCATACCAGTTTTCATTACGTCAACTAGAGGCAATTATTGCACATGCCTAAGAACATTACATGCTACATCACCTTTGCTATTTCTTATGTCTAACCAAGTGAAAGAGCAATATGTAACCACAAAATACTCAGGTCAGAACATCAGTAATCTCAAAGCCACTTTACTAAGTGGCATATTTTCACTTTCCAATTGGGCAGATTGAGACACAGTGAGTTTTTCACTCTATGGAAAATCTGCTCTTTATTAGATATAGATCCTGCTCTATATTAGATATTAGCACATGGGGCAAAGCCTCTTCTATACCAGTTATAGAAGCATAAGCTTCATTTTTGATGACAGTGAAATAATGAAATGTGAATCAGGCATATTCCAATTATATTATTTTAATTTTCCTGCAGTGTTCACCTTGAAAGTAATGCAGTAACACTTTGAAAGTTATGTGAAAGACCAGTTATCAAATTAATACACACTCATGCATTAGTAGCTTTTGAAAAATGCATTTCTTTTGCCTGTTTTTAAAGTACTGAAAAAAATTAGCTGATACTGACTAGATGTAGCAACTTCAGGACCTCAGACATATAACATTTCAAGTCAGCCATCTATAAATACAGGCATTAAAAGAAAGTAATTACTCCTGAGTGACTGGTAGTCATTTAAGACTTCAAAAACCCAGAAAGACAGAGAGATCTAGTTTCTACAAATGCCTGGTCCAAATGTATTTTAAACTCAGTGTTCTCTAATGTAATTACAAGTGCAAGACACTAATGATATTTGTTATTCCAGTTGATGTATCTGGTGTCTGATAAAGCAAGCTAAGGGCAAATAAAGGCATCAGTTGCAAAATATTCCTTTCTGGAAGAAGAAAAAAAAAGTAAGAAAGAAGGTGGGAGGTCTTTCAGATTCTGTTTGTATTTCTCCGTGCTACTAGAGCTCACCAGCAACTATGTCAGTGCTCCCAGTCCTTTTGGGATTGCGCTTATTTGAACTATTGGGTCTGCTCTACTGCCAGCCTGCTGAGAGATTCTCATAGAAAAGTGCATGATTAACTTTGCTGTCTTGTAGAGATTATCTAGTACATGTCTCAGTCCAGAAAAATGGGAAGAGAGTGACAAGTCAAGCACCACCATCATCTCCAAGAATTTAGGCTGGAGGGAAGTCCTTGAATTAAAATATTTACTCCAATACTGTAAAGATATACACATAATTACAAATACAAGCAGTCTATGTTACATGGGTCTTTGTTACTAAGGATGACTCAGCTTATGAGAAAAATGGAAGAGCTTCTAGTTTCCTTTTCACTTCCTCTGAATTTTTCTGAGCTCAGATAATAAAAACAAATCAGCAGCTGTGAGAATACTCCTAGTTTTGTTCTTTTTTTTGTTTGTTTGTTTCTGTCGTGGTTTAACCCCAGCCAGCAACTAAGCACCACACAGCCACTCGCTCATTCCCCCCACAGAGGGAAGGGGGAGAGGATCAGAAGGGTAAAAGTGAGAAAACTCATGGGTTAAGATAAAGACAGGTTAACAGGTAAAGCAAAAGCTGCGCACACAAGAAAAGCAAAACAAGGAATTCATTCACTGCTTCCCGTCGGCAGGCAGGTGTTCAGCAATCCCCAGGAAAGCAGGGCTCTGTCACGCGTAACGGTTACTTGGGAAGCCAAACGCCATCACTCCGAACGTCCCCCCTTCCTCCTCCTTCCCCCAGCTTTACATGCTGAGCATGACGTCATATGGTATGGGATACCCCTTTGGCCAGTTGGGTCCGCTGTCCCGGCTGTGTCCCCTCCCAACTTCTTGTGCACCCCCAGCCTACTCGCTGGTGGGGTAGGGTGAGGAGCAGAAAAGGCCTTGACTGTGTAAGCAGTAACTAAAACATCCCTGTGTTATCAACACTGTTTTCAGCACAAATCCAAAACATAGCCCCATGCCAGCTACTATGAAGAAAATTAACTCTACCCCAACCAAAACTAGCACAGTTTCTTTTACCCACAGAGTGGTACTTGCCCCATTTACTAAAGAAACTGTACACACATTAGCAGACTAGCTAAATGACACTTGAATAAGGTCCACTCCAAGAGATCTTATACAATAACAAACTTCTTCCTACACATCAGCACACACATACCTGTTGTAGTAACAATCAATGAAGTTCAACAGACAGTCAAGAGAACATCATCTGAAAATTATAAAAAGCACTAAGTTTTACACTTGCACACTTTCTCCTTTTGGGGGGTAATATCTGCACTTTTCTGATAGTTTTCTGGTTTCTTTTTCTTACAGAGACAAGTAGGAAAGAAAATAGTTTTCTGCCTTCAGAAACGCCTGTACTTGTTCAATGGAAGCTAGTATCCTTTTCAGTTACATCTGCTAATTGAGGAGGCTTATATGGTGATGGTCTTGCATTTTCTTCCTCTCATTAAAGGGAAAAGATGATTTGCTGAAGCTGAGAGGGCGCTTCGGTGATGAGTTCAAGAAACAGAACACTGCATAATTTCAGAAACAAAGAATGACGACTTTTCATAACAAAAAAAGTGCAGGTTTAATTTCTGATAGAAAATTAAACAAATGTTTCCATTTCCTGAAGAAAGATGACAGTGGTAGAAATGATGGACAAGAACTGAGGAATTAACAGTCCAAAATAAATCTGGAACATGATCCAAGTCCTTGTCATTCTCCAACATCAAACCTTTAAGATTTTCTATTTTTCAGTCTTTCATGCAACTTCTATTTTCTTTTCCAGATATTGGTAAATAAAACTGTGCAGCTCTAATATTTTAATATGTTCTAAAAATGCCTTGCTATTAATCCATCCTAGGTTTATAAATTAAAATTTATGCAGTTACATGATATTGTTTCATATTATGGGTATCCTGAGATGTGGAATTGCATGTGCTGAAATGACTAGGTAAACTGAAATGATCAAAGACAATACATTCTCGTTTACATTTCACACTCTACTGCAAGTTCTTTTGTACGTTTACTTGATAATTCCTGGGCCACCTCTGGGGATAGTATCTCATTTCCACAGCAGGATTGGCAGTAGTACAACTGGTGTTGCAAACAACACTTACATCAACAATATACCAGAAATTATTAGAAACAAGTACAGACATGCCTTGTAGTAATTCTGCATTTTTTTATTACATCCTCTAACACTAGCAGAGAATCTTGAGTCAGATGACAGAAATCTAAGGAGTCAGAAAACAGATCATACGTGACCTCTGATTAGTGTTTAGTGGGCACATGAGGATCCTATAAAAAGATTATGTTAGTGTTACTGAATAGCATTCCTGAGAAGGAAAAAAGAAAATGTACCTAAGCTCTGTTATATTTATAGTGACATCTGAACATGCACAAAACAGAGCACAAGCATTTCTGTTCATCACTAGACAACCACAAAAGTAGTAAAGTAAAGTACTGTTGAACATTTTTTTGTACAAGTAGACTGCCTGATGTGGTTTTGTTAAAATTATTTATGAAAAAACTTGCTGAATATTTATCTTTTATAGATGTTCAGACATTTATATAATATATAAAATATATGTATTATAAAATATACATGAAATATGAATCTATGCGTATACAATACATTCTGAACAAAAAAAGTGCAAACAATCCACAATACATAAGTCCTGATTTCTCTATATTTGTCTCCACTGCAAAACCTACGCTCTTTGTATTTACCAGGAAATCTCTAGCCATTCCTACAAAATACTCAATAACCACTCAAACATCAAGGGCTAAATGCTTCAGCTATTCATAGAATGCCTTCCAAGTATTTCAATGAAGCGATTCTTGATTTACTTGGGTAAATGACTAGTGTTTGTCCACCTGTCTTTTTTTTTTTTTTTTTTTAAACTGGTGTTGAACTTTCTCTAGTCTGCTTTAGGAGCTTTCAGCAGTTTGAAGATTAATTGAGAAGGTGCTAAGAGGAAGCAGAAACTGATATCAGGAAGAGCAAGCATAAGATTTAAACATATTTAATGAAACTAATGACATTCAAAAATCTTATCCAATACACGATTCCTTCAAGTCCACATGATTTTGGTTTGTTTAAATGCTTTTTGATGAGTGAAAGATTAAAGGTTGGTTACTTTTTCCATGAGAGAATATACTATATGCAATCCTCTGTTGTTGTTAGCATGAAAAAACAAACCCCCCAAAACCCAAACAAAAGACGGATTGCTCTAGTGTCTTACAGCAAGGTCATATGTCTCAATGTTGCCCAGTTTAATTTAAAGGAAGAGTGAAAAAACCTAAAGGTCTTCTTCCAGCTCTAATACTGATCTGCTGCATATCGCCAAGAAGTGAATTCACTATACTCCTTTTTACCTCTTTGATTTTATATAGATTACAAATTCCTTGAAGTGAATATTGTCTGTTCCTGTATCTAACACAGTGGTTTGGATGGTGATTTTATGTACTTCTGTAATGTAAGCAATATAGACAAACACAACAAATAATAATGTTTCTTGAGTACTGCATGTAACTCTCATTTACTTTTAAATTAAGGCCCCTTAGTTACTTATATCATCCAACAATAAGCTGTCAGAATTACTTTTAAACTGAGGTCGGGTCTACTTACAACCACCAGTATTTTACATCACAAGAATATCTATTAAATTTAATGGAATTGCTGACAGTAGAACATGATGGTAATAGGGAAATCAGAACCTCAGCCTATAAGATTATCAGCAGAACCAGGATTGTAAGTTCTTTGTGCATTTTAGTTCATTTTTTATTTCTTCCCAGGATGAATTAATTATTAATGAGGAATCTGTATCAATAAGCTGTTCTACGTCAGCCTAATAAGATACGTTAAAATGGCTTGTTAAATATTAAAAAAGCACTCAAAGCTCTATTCATTTTAGGACTATTGGTATACAGCCTTGCTGGTTTTGTTGTTATTTCTATTTCTAAAGGCTGTTAGTGACTTTTGCCAATTACTCTAGCAAGTTATTTGTATACCATATTAAATATCTAGAAACTAGAACTATAATTTGAGGTATCATGAAACAGAAAGAAAGACTAGAGGACAAGGACAAACGCTATTGAAGCCAAATGTACATTGATTTTTATTATACACACAGAGGCAAATAATGCTACCAGTTGGTATTTTTCCATTCAACATTTACCATTTCAAAATCATACAAATTTAAGGAAGCAAAGTACTTGAAACTGTGGCAACTATATCACAGACTGGAGAACTGTGGTCTCCACAGTTCTGGTTTCACAGCTCTGTGGTCTGGAGGATGCTTAAGGACTGAACTGGACTTTCAAATATTTTTTGACAAGTCACACTCAACAGGTGTGTCATATCACCTCTGTATACCCACACGTACACACCTGTTGTTCACCAAACTCCACGGAAATAGGTCCCTATATCATACAATGCTTTTCTTTTTTTTCGTATTCAGAATCTTCATAGACTTCTGCATTACCTCTGCATGTAGCATACTCCACAACCAGCATCCCCATGCTGCACTATGTCTCCAATACCTAGCACCTCTGTATTGCACAACACGACTCCATATGGAATACCCCTTTGATTCCAGAGGGCTTTTTCCACTTAACACAGTAGCAAGGGTGATAAGTGCTTCTGCTTCATAAGACACTGTACTGTGATCTTTTCCTAAATAGCATCAAGTTTTGTGTTCATTC